>NW_004443974.1:19467240-19470653 GCF_000243295.1 Trichechus manatus latirostris | reverse complement strand
CTATGTATATTTTCACTATAAAAAAAAAGGTCAAGAAGGGAGAGGGTTGACATGTTGTGGGGTTGTTAACCAGTGTCATAAAACAATATGTGTACTACTGTTTCATGAGAAACTATTCGTTCTGTAAGCCTTCACCTGAAGTACAATAAAAAAAAAAAATTCTGAGAGAAGGGATTTCCTGAGCAGCTTACTGGATTTCACAGGAGATTCCTCTACTATTTCAAATGCTGGGAAATAAAGCAGTAAAGGGATGCAGGATGGACACTCTGCTTTGAAACAAAGATTGCACAGTTTGCCGGAACTTCCTTTGTCCATCGGGGAACCCAATCTCAGAGGCAGGACTCCTGGTGGACATTCTAAGAAGCTGTATTTGCTGTGCTTAAAGGCATGTGGGATGCAAACTGTGCTATCTCACTTCCTTCCAAAGGCACCACCTGTGGAATTTGGGACTGTGATGAAGATGTTTATCTGCCTCGTGTTTCAGTTTTCCTTTCCCTCTCTGTGCTTAAAGCACTGATAATTTGGATTTTAGAAAAGCATAATAACAAACTAGGGCTTTTGAGTTACACAGTTGCCTGGCCGTTTTTGTTTGCTTCTACCAGGAAAATCAGATGGAAATGTTAAACGTGAAAACGTTAAGCTTATTTAGATGTATTTCTCCTCACTACTGAGTATTCCTTGTTTTCTACAGAGTTATAAACGTACTATTCTAGCCCTCTATTTCCTCTGTAAATACAGTTTTCTGTCCTTCAGAAATAATTGAGAATTTGGTATATAGTTCCATCAGTAACATTGTTTTCATTATGACCATTTCCTTTAACTCTCAATATTATAATGTTAAATAACCTAATCCGCAGGTTCTGAGGGTAATTGATTTTGTTATGTGCAGTGTTGATGTGTGAAGTACCACAGTTTCAATTCAGTTAATAAGACACTAGTCTGCTATGTGATTATGAGTTTTGCTTCTTAGTCAAAAATATTTAAAAAGTATGTTCACCTTCCTCCTTTTTTTATTTTTCCAGGCTCAGAAATCCTGGATAGAAAGAGCGTTTTATAAAAGAGAATGTGTTCACATCATACCCAGCACCAAAGACCCCCACAGGTAATCTTGCTGTCTTTATAATAGAGAGAGAACATGAAATAGTATTTGTGGGAACTAAGCTGTAATAGTAATTACTACCTATTGTAAGGAGACTACTGCCAAATTAAAGATCATTGTTTTATCGTGGGACATTTTTGAAGCAATTGTATATGTATGCAACACGATATGCCATGTCCACAGTTAATTCTCCAAGAGCCTATATAGAATAACAGATATACCACTGAGGAAGGAATTAAATCACTGTAAATAACAGTGGGATATATTTTCTTAGTATGGTTAGTGATTTTCCCTTCTAAGCGTTTCATGAAAATGCTTGGTTTGTACCAACATAGTCTACTACATGGAAAGAAGTCTTTTAAATGAACAACTCTTCGCAGAATACTAAGGAGCGCTGGTGACACAGTGGTTAGGAGCTCAGCTGCTAACTGAAAGATTGGCAGTTTAAACTCACCAGCTGTTCCGGGGAAGAAAGATGTGGCACTCTGCTTCTGTAAAGATTACAGCTTTGAAAACCCTGTCCTACTCTGTCCTATAGGGTTGCTATTGCATTTGGGGTAAAGTAACATACAACTATCTGGAAATGCCTTTATGAACAGACAATATAATAAAACAGTTTAAAATATAGAGTATAGAGTCATATACCTTAACACAGGCAAGTCACCTAATCTTCAAAATTGCAATCATTTCATCCACAAAATGGGGTAATAATACCTTGGTATATTATATTTAATAAATGGTAGCTATGTATTGAGACTGTTATTACTAATACTAGTAATAGTGGTACTATTAATGTGTGAAGGACATTTTCTTAATGGAAGGAGTACACTTTAAGTTTGCAAGTATCTCGTGAATAACTTTTTTCATTGTTTCTTCGAGAACATTTAAGCCTGAAGATTTTTATTCCAGGTATTGGATATGTGACAGTGAGTGTCAATTTGGAAGAGACAAGTTAGCTTGTGACTCACATAGGACTAGGGTTCCTTATTTAAATGTGCATGTTAAAATTCTTCCTCGATACTAGTTCGTGTCCTTCATGCAAGACTTGATGATGAGAGGAAAGAGAAGTAAAAACATCTAGAAAACCTTTGTTTTCAACTGTCCAATCCTGAACAATATGCCGGTTGTGAAAACGGGAGCGTGGAGAAAGGCAGGAGGCACGTTACAGCTTATACAGCTAAAGGAAAATGGGAGGGGGAGAAAGAAAGATATGTATGTCAAGTCAATCCTAAGCGAACCATTTGCCTGATACATCCACACAGGAGATTCTACCCGAGAATTGACTGAACTGGGTCGCTGTACATTGTAGATCTCTGTAGCCATTTGCCTTAAACGTGGGTATTCCAATTGTGGCTAATAAAAGGGGATGACTTTGTCTTCTTATGTTGTAGGTGTTGCTGTGGGCGTCTGATAGGCCAGCATATCGGCCTCACTCCCAGCATCTCGGTTCTTCAAAATGAGAAAAATGAAAGTCGCCTCTCCCGAAATGACATCCAGTCCGAGAAGTGGTCCATCAGCAAGCACACTCAACTCAGCCCAACAGATGCTTTTGGGACCATTGAGTTCCAAGGAGGTGGCCATTCCAACAAAGCCATGGTAATCAGAAAGCCATTCAGTGACTTGCCAAATGCTATTGTCAGTCCTGCAATGGAGTGGTTAAGAGCTTGGGATTTAGTCTTGGGGCTGAATCTCAACTCTGCCGTTCCTGGCAGGGTGACTTTGTTCTAATTACCCTGACCCTTTGTGTCTCAGCTCTTCATCTATCAAATGGGAAAAAAGAAGACCTTTCTCCTAGGATTTTTCTAATAATTAATATGAGATCAGACACAATGAGTATTATTATTAATAATAATAACAAATAGCTTTCTCAAATTTTCTACTCTCTATTATGTTACTTTCTCGATCTCATTAAGACATGTTTTCTAGCTCCTTTTTTGTTGATGAAGAATATGTCACCTTTAGATTTCTGTTTTATTCTATTTGAAACTAGCAGTGTTTCTCAAATCAAGTTAGAAATGACCATCCAAGACTATTTCCTTCCCTGTTGTAAGAGAGGTTGCCATCCCAGTTGAGTGCTTTTTCTCCAAGTGACTTTGTTCAGTAATGTTCTCAGTAAAAGGGTTCCATATGAAAAGTTGTTTGTTTTTTTTTGAAAGGAGCTTCTAGAAAATATCTAAATTTCACTTTTAAAAGTTATCACTTGTAAACTTCAGCTTTCATCAGGGACCACTGTCTACTTGGCTGACAGATTTTACAAGGAGAAAAATATAGCATCTTTTCTGGAAGTTCTAGAAATGCTGCATTCCAATAGCTT
>NW_004443974.1:19465528-19466752 GCF_000243295.1 Trichechus manatus latirostris | reverse complement strand
CATTGTTGTTAGGTGCCATTGAGTCAGTTCCAACTCATAGTGACCCTATGTACCAGAACGAAACACTGCCTGGTCCTACGCCATCCTCACAATCATTGCTATGTTTGAGCCTATTGTTGCAGCTACTGTGTCAATCCATCTCTTTTTCACTGACCCTGTACTTTATGAAGCATGATGTCCTTCTCTAAGGACTGATCCCTCCTGATAACATGTCCAAAGCATGTGAGATGTAGTCTTACCATCCTTGCTTCTAAGGAGCACTCTGCTTGTACTTCTTCCAAGACAGACTTCTTCATTCTTTTGGAAGTCCATGATATATTCAATATTCTTCGCCAACACCACGATTCAAAGGCATAAATTCTTCTTCGGTCTTCCTTATTCACTGTCCAGCTTTCACATGCATATGAGACTATTGAAAACACGATGGCTTGGGTCAGGTGACATCTTTGCTTTTCAACGCTTTAAAGAGGTCTTTTGCAGCAGATTTGCCCAGTGCAGTATGTCTTTTGATTTCATGACTGCTGCTTCCTTGGGTGTTGATTGTGGATCCAAGTAAAATGAAGTTCTTAACAACTTCAATCTTTTCTTCATTGATCATGATGTTGCTTATTGGTCCAACTGTGAGGATTTTTGTGTTCTTTATGTTGAGGTGTAATCCATACTGAAGGCTGTGGTCTTTGATCTTCATCAGTAAGTGTTTCAAGTCCTCTTCTCTGTCAGCGAACAGGGTTGTGTTATCTGCATAACGTAGGTTGTTAATGAGTCTTCCTCCAATCCTCGTGCCCCGTTCTTCTCCATATAGGCCATCCTTTCTAGTCATACTTTTCCTCTACCTAAGATTTATTTTTCCCCCCTGAAAAATTCTGTTAAATTTGAGAGATTCTAAGAACCCTGAGACCAAAACTCCAAATGAGTTTATTAGAATGTACGTCCTTCAAAGTATTAATCAAAACATCTTTGGAACTGCTTTCAGAGTCTATAGCAAATAATAATCATAACAGCAGTTAAAATTTATTGAGCATCTATTGTACGCCCTTAGAAGCAAAGACAGCGAGACTACGTCTCACATACTTTGGACATGTTATCAGGAGGGATCAGTCCCTGGAGAAGGACATCATGCTTGGTAAAGTAGAGGGCCAGAGAAAAAGAGGAAGACCCTGGAAGAGATGGATTGACACAGTGGCTGCAACAATGGGCTCAAGCATAACAATGATTGTGAGGATG
>NW_004443974.1:19448087-19459968 GCF_000243295.1 Trichechus manatus latirostris | reverse complement strand
AACAAAAAACCCTATGGACTTGGAAAGCTGCTGTCAGCTAAATTGTCTTAGCAGTCTGATGCTACGCAGTCTGCTCAGCCACAGCTTTAATTAAAAGTGCCCACTGAAAATGTGACTACAGAGAGTTAGAAAATGAAATGATGCCTGTCACATTCTCAACAGCAAAGAAACTAGGGCAAATTTCCCACTGTAGGCTTGGAAGAAAGGCGTTAAAAATAATGTTAAAATAGCTTTACCAATAGTAGTTCCATTACTTAGGGAACAAGTACTACTTACAGATCCCACGTCGTCATTCCCAAGAATTAAAGATGGCTTTACAGTGTGAGAGGGAGGATTCGTCAGTTAACATCTCCAAGGGTGTAACTAGATCTATTGTTCTACAGTTCTTTTAGATTTTCATAAAAACAGCTGGGCAAAGTTTTGTGGATAAAATTTAGGTCTAAATTGGTAACTGACAAATTATCAAATTACTCCACAAAAGTTTAAGCTCACAGTACCATATAAAGACTTTTTTCTTTTAATTAAATAGTTCCAGCCTGTTCTAAGTTGTAATGACTGATTCCCCACCCTCCAGCCTTTGCCCGCCCTGAATGTTATGAAGCGAAATGGATATTGACTGGTTGGTGACACCTCTGTGGTCTCTAAGTTTAGTATAGAGTGAGACCATGATAAAGTTGAATTCTGCTTTGATAGTGAATAGTAACATTTCTAATGACAAAGCAGTACGAGTGGCTTTAGAAAACACTGCAGTGCGGTCACCTACAAAACAGAAAGACCTTTAGCACCAAGCGCAGCAAAAACCCAAGAGTTTTAGTTACCGAAGCCTTCTACCATTTGAGCTAAAGAAAATCTCTAGTTTTCCTTTATAGTCTCATTTACCAAAATATCATTTGTAGATTTGTTGCTCGGAACCAAAATTTGTTTTTCCTGAAAATCATGTTGAGTGTATTGGCTCCAAAGCACCTAAGAATAGATCAAATTGTAAAATCTCAACTACAGCTAACCTCCCGTTTGTACGGTATACATCATTCTTAGATGCTATTCTGAATGTCATCAGTTCATCATGTTGGCTTCCTGTTGCCAGGCAGGGGCATTAATGATGGAAAGGGAAAAGGGTAGATAGCTCCAGACATGAGTAATTTACATGAGCTTAGTTTATCTCTGGAGATTATAAACTGGGGAACGGAGAGCATAAATACAAATGAAGGGTGAGTTAGGAACCCAGGCCAGTGGTAGGATTTTCACTCTCTACAGGTACTTTTGTAAAGATAACTACTTACACGAGTCACTCCCCAGATAACTCAGGGCTGAGAAACAAAGGGCTATTTTGGACTATTTTGGCATATCAGCAAACCGAAAGGTCAACAGTTCCAGCCCACCAGTGGCTCTGTGGAAGAAAAGACCTGGTGATCTGCTCCCACAAAGATTTCAGCCTAGTAAACACTATGGGGCACAGGATCTGTCATATAGGATCACTATGAGTCCAAATGAACTTGACAGCTCACAACAATCAGTTAAAGAGCTAAAGGCAACTTAATTGCATCCTGTTGTATGTTGGAGTCATTTATAAAATAGCTGTTTGTAACCTTTATCCAATTTACATTTACTGGTTTTTCTGCCATACTAGGCATGTTCAAAGGAGCCTTGGTGGCACAGTGGTTAAGCACTTGGCTGCTAATTGAGAGGTCGGTGGTTGGAACCCAACAGCTGCTTCACGGGAGAAAGATGTGCCAGTCTGCTTCTGTAAAGATTTACAGACTTGGAAACTCTATGGGGCAGTTCTATTCTGTTCCATAGTCAATACTGGAATTGATTCAACAGCAATGGGTTTAGGAATGTTCACACATATTGTACAATTTAATCCTCACAGTGGCCTGGGAGGTGGTCAGGATCACCTCCGTTTAACGGGGAGATGCTCAAATTGGTCAAATGTCTTTCAATGCCAGCATTTGATGCTAGAGTGTGATACTGCACATGATTGGGGAATCCATAAATGACAGCACATATCACCACATCAGAATGACGAAAGTTAGTATGTGCATTAGGAAGAGTTCTTGTTATTTTGTAAAGTGATCCCTTAGTAATTATTGAGCTCACAAGTGGAGAGTCAAAATTGCTTATCTTGACAACCAAAATAGCTCCTAATTTTGAATCACATTGACCATTTAGCAGGAAGTGATTAATTGCTCTGGGCATAAATCATTTATGACTGTGAAATTGCTGAGTTGGTGTCTTAGTTATCTAGTGCTGCTGTAACAGAAATGCCACAAGTGGATGGCTTTAACAAGCAGAAATTTATTCTCTCACAGTCTAGGAGGGTAGAAGTCCAAATTCAGGGCACTAGCTCCCAAGAAAGGCTTTCTCTCTCTGTCAGTTCTTGGGGAAGGACCTTGTCATCAATCTTCCCCTGGTCTAGAAGCTTCTTAGCACAGGGACCCTGGGTCCAAAAGATGCACTGCACTCCCAGTGTTTCTTTCTTGGTGGTATGAGGTCCCTCTCCTCTCTGCCGGATTCTATCTTTTGTATCTTAAAAGAGATTGACTCAAGATGCAACCTAATCCTGTAGATTGAGTCCTGAGTCCTGCCTCATTACCATAACGGCCTCTAATTCTGCCTCTTTAATATTAGAGGTTAGGATTTATAACACATAGGATAATCACATCAGATCACAAAATGGTGGGAATCATGGCCTAGTCAAGTTGACACACGTTTTGGGGGGATACAGTTCAATCCATAACATTGGCATGTAAGTTAGCTGTTATATTACAAGCACCTGGAGAGCTTAATGAATAACCAGAGTTTTATGGATCTAAGAGTATAATTTAAAAATTGAAATTGTCAGGTAATCTCCAAGTGTCATTTTATCCCTTGGTTTTAATTATTCTCGTACTCCTAAAGCCATTTACTTGAATAGCTAAACAATAACAGCACCCCTACCCCCCAAAAAAGCAGAAAATTGGTTTATTTAAACACAGGCAGTCCCCAGGTTATGAACATCTGACTTACTTACAAACCATAGTTATGAACCAACCCCCATAAAGCCTATTATATTAAACTTTTGAGGTACGTACTATGGTTCATAATAACAAATGGGCACTACTTTGAGATGTGCATCAAAACATTTATTATTACTGTATTATTATGTTAAAGATGTTTTAGTGTATCTGGAAGTGTTTCTGATGTTTTTTATGAATAGAAAGTTACACTATGTACTATACTAAGACAAACATTTGACTAACGGATGTTAGATAAGAACCGTACCTAACTGTTCTGATTCACGTACAAATTGGACCTAAAGACAGACTTAGTAGTGGAACTCATTCATAACCTGGGGACTGCCTGTACTTCCTTTATTTTATCTTACCTTTTATTCTCTAAGAGAAGGACACAGTAAATGGCAAATAAGGGCCAACATAAAAAAAAGCAGGGCCACTCAGTATTTGTGCTGCTTATCAGCTTCTGGATAATCAAATGCGGTCTATAGTTAACCATGTTTTCCTTTGTTTAAGAATTAATCTTGGTCAAAAGGGTTATGTAGTTAGAGATACATTGAATAGTCTGTCAATGGCTACAGTTTTTTATTTATTGTGACATGAGTAATCCTTCCAGTATTTCCTCAATTCTGGTCTTTGATTTCCGTGTAAAAGATTTAGTGTTCTTTCTTTCCTTTGGCCCAATTGCAAACACAAGACACACCACATGGGATCTTTGGTCTGGGGAAGGGTTTGTAATCATTGTACTCATGTGGTCCCCAGGGGGAGCTAGTTAAAATGTAGAACCTCAAGCCTCCACCCCAGATCTATTGAATCAGAACCTGCATTGGACAAGGTTCCCAGCTGAGTCATGTACACATTAAAGTTTGAGACATGCAGCCTAACCTAGTACCTCCAGTGTAACAATGGTTTTGATAATGGATTCAATCAACAGTTAATTATTGAATAATTAGCTCTGAGATCTTGGTCCCTGGACCTCTGCGTCCTCATCTGTAAAGCAGGTGAATTGAACTAGATGATCTCTATGTTCCCATGATTGCTAAGATATTTCTAAGTTCCCTTCTGTCTCTACGATGGGAACTACGTCCTAGCTACTGCTGAAGGGCTTACCAAAAAACATAATCAGGTCAGATATGATCCCTCCCCTCAAGGATCTCACAATTTGGAGAGAGAAAACTGACACATTGGAGAAACAACCAAAGAAAATATCAGACTGACTTTGATTGCAAGTTACATTGTGCACCATGAGCTTTCATTCTTAGGGTAAGTCATTTTAGATGAAACAAAAGTCCCTGAAAGATGAGAGTGATATAGGGAGAGAAAAGGACTCTTTTAGGACTTAGGGAATAGCATTAGCCAAATGAAGAGAGAAGTGGGGAAAAGTCTCTAAGTAGGGAAGGCCAAATTGTGGGGGCCCTGACAGCCAGAATGGAGGATCCTGATAGACTTTACATATGGTGTCATGACTTGAATTGAGAAATAATATCAAAAAGGAATTGGAGAAAGAAGCCTGCCTGTTCGTGCCTCATAGGGAGCCTGGGGTTAGAGAAGCTATTGGGAGGCTATTGCCATAATCCAAACTGACATCCTTGTTTTTTAAAATGGCAACCTAAGAAAGAGAGGAAAAGGGCTGGTTGAGAGCACCATTTTGAGAAATGGATGATTAGGACTTGGAGAGTGACTGGATGTAGTTGAAGGAAATGGAAAAGGAAGGGGAGGCATTTATATAGCTTTGAGGTCAAGAGCAAGGGCTCTGAAGTTAGACAGACTTGGGCATTTGAATCCATCACCACTTAGTCATGGTGTGAACTCAAAACCAGGATGGATCCTTTCTGTCCCTCATGTGTAAAATGTGGATGGTACCTACTTCTTCATATGAGTTATTGGTGGTTCAGTGGTAGAATTTTCTCCTTCCCTGCAGAGACACAGGTTTGATTCCAGGCCAGCGTACCTCATGTGCAGCCACCATGCATTTGTCAATGGAGGCTTGCATGTTGCTATGATGCTGAAAAGATTTCAGCAGAGCTTCCAGACTAAGACAGACTAGGAAGAAAGGCCTTGCAATCTACTTCCTAATATCAGCCAGTGAAAACCCCATGAATCACAACAGTACGATGCATAACCCATCAGGGTGATGGTGCAGGACTGGGGCAGCGTTTCATTCCATTGTGCGTGGGGTCACCATGTGTCTAGACCAATGTGACGGTAGCTAACAACAACCACCTACCTCCTCGTAGGGTTGTTGTAGGAGTACTTTAAATGATAAATGTAAACTATACAGCATGTGTGTGCTTGAAGCACAGTATACACAAGGTTTACTTTCCTTGTTTGTTTACTTTTGTTTTCCCAGTAGAGTTAAGAAATTGAGCACAGAGAAGTATTGAAGAGAGCCCATGAACAACGTGACCTTAACGTAGGTCAGATACGGAGTGCCTCTGTTTCTTCATCTATAAAATGGGTAGCTGGGGACTATGTGATCGCTAAGGTCATTCATTCATTCACTCACTTAATTGAGTAAAAAGCATTCTGTGATAACGAACAAGGCTTTTCTGAGGTTCCTAACTAGGAAAGACGCTTAGGCTAATTCAAAAGGAATTTCAACATATGCAATAGATTTGTTGGTCATTTTCTAGTAAACAGCTCAACATCATCAATCATAAATAGCTTACTTTGGTTCCTTGCTGCTAAGTTTTATGGATAACTTTAGAAGCCCAATGTCAATTATTTACCAAGCAAGGCTTACTTCTAAAAATGCATTTGGGTTATTATTACCAATTAGTATAAATAATTGAACTCTGTTATACGTCACTTAGTTAGGTTAAGCTTGCTGAAATTATTACACATTGTCTGTAGCAATTTAGTATGGATTATAACATCTCTTCACACTGTATGAGTTAATAATGTAGGCATATCTGTTTCCAGGTACTAACTATGGCTCTGAATCTCTCATTTTTTTTACCTGGTTAAGTGAAATGTACAGTTGAGGATTTAAATGAGGCATCTTGAGATTCCAGGAGCCACAAGTGCAACTATTTTTCTTATTTTTGAAAAGCATTATATTGTTCTCATTTATGCATTCTCTAATCATTGAAACTACATCCAAATAATCCTTCAGAAGTATTAAGACCTATTCTCTAGGTTTGCAGGGGAAAACATAATTTTAGGAATATTTTTATACTTTAGACATTTTCCTGTATTTAAAGATAGTATAATTTATATCTCACTTCAGGAGAATATGGGCTTTTTTTTTTTTTTGGAGGAATAAGAAAATTCACATAAAAGTTAGGGAAATGAGAATAGTAGCTTAAAAAGCAATTTATTAACATTTCTCCATGCTAAGTGTTTTTGGTTTGTATTGTTTGGAAGTCTTGTGATTCCCAAGTCTAGCTTATTCCCAAATATCCCTTTCTGAAAAATAGTTAAAGTGATATAAATTCAATCCAGCAAAGTCACCAAAGTTTAACGACTTGAGTGTCATAGATTCAGTGTATAAGCACAGAAAGCATTTCATTCTTTAATCTTATAGCTTCGTTATCTAGATATTTTTCTTACAAAGAGTCACTCAAGGGATATGATAAAGAAGCTTTTATTTAAAAAAACACTTGTGTTTCCTACACTCCTGCAATACTCTTTCTCCAGCCCCAAGGCTCTGCAGAGCACAAAAGTGCACCATGTTGTCGAGAATTTTTTTTGATAGATATCTGAAAGTTTTTGCCATCTGCATATGAGTTTGCGCGCAAAATATGCCATTTCTCATATTGTCAACTCTAGTTAAATTCAGTTGATATAATGTATTTAGTGCAAACTGACAACATTCACTGTTCCTATTCTGGAATTGTTTCTTACTATGTACAGCAAATCAATATAGAACCAACTGTAATGGGTTCCAACACTTTTGGAATTCTGGTATATGCGTATAGGAAAATTCAGCTCTTTGTTATTTTTTGATGGTACAGTTTATCAAACCACTTTCATATTTTGATATTTTGTGCGTGTTTAGCCTCATAGTTCATCTAAATATATTTCTCATATACTTTAACAAAGGAATAGATGTAAATTTTTTTAGGTTTTTGCAACAAGGGGGTCTCCTAGACCCCAAAATATGGTAATAAATTGTCATCGCCTGGATAATATCATTTATCTATACATATACATATGTTTGCGTGATGACATGCAGGGCTATTCTTTTTGTGGTTATACAACTTTAACATTTAACAAATTTTAATCAGTATCTTTATTTTCTCTATCACACAATATATACAGACTTTAGAAAGCTGTAACTCTGATTACTACCTCTCAATTTGCATGCTGTTATTGACCAGTGTTTTGGCTTTATCCCCTTCACCCCATAAATTAGATATCTTTATTACCATTTATACAACCAATGCTTTTTAGGTTTCTCATGTATTTGCTAATGTCTTTGTTACCATTCTTTCTTGTACCCAGACCATCCATTTGGAATCATGTTTCTTCTGCCTGCTACATAAACATTCAAATTTCCTTCACTGAGGGCTGCTAGAGGTAAACTCTCTCAGTCTTGGTTGTCTGAAGATGTTTATCTTTTGCTGTCATTTTTGAACAATATTTTCCCAGAATTGAGAATTCTAGACCGATAGATAATTCCTCTCTATACAGTGAAGATGCTGGCTTCTGGCGTCCTTTGTTAGTGTTGAGGAGGAGGCCTTTGGTCTAATGACTGTTTCTTTATAAATGATGTGTCATTTGTTCTGGCTGCTTTTAAGGTCCCCCCCACCCCCCGCCACTGCCCCACTCCTTTTGGTATTCTCTGTGATGTGTATATGAATGAGGTCTCCTTTTATTTATCTTCCTTGAGATTCATTGTTTTGAGGACTGGCATCTTTCAACACTTCTGAGAAATTCCCAGCTAATATTTCTTCAAATATTGCATCTACTCCATTCTCTCTTTTATTTTTATCTAGAATTCTAATTAGCTCCTTCACAGTTTTTTAATTTTCCTTTATGTTTTCAGTTCATTTGTCTTTCCAGGCTGCATCTGGTTTATTTCTCTGGCTCTATCTTCAATTTCTTAGTTTAATTTACCCGTTGTATCTTTTATTTAAATTGTTACTTCAACTTTTAGAAGCTCTTTTGGATTGTTTTTCGAATTCATATGATCATTCTCTAGAGTCTCTTGTTCCTTGCTTATATAGGCAATCTTCTCATTTGTGTTTTTGAACATATTAAGCATAGCTGTTTTACATTTTGTGTCTGGTGATTTCAGTATCTTAAGAGTCTTATTCTGATGTCTGTTTTTTCTGTTTATTCTCATTCATGCTACTGTATTTCCTTGTGTAATTTGTGATTTTATTTTCTACTATTAAATGCTGTTTTCCTATGGGAATTGAGATGTGGATTGACATTCTCTCACAGAAGATTCACAATTGCTTCTGCCAGTTACCTGGGGCATTATCCATCCAGAACCAGTTTATACTCAATATCCTGCTTGGTGTTTTTCAAACCACACTGATAATGTAAATGTGGACCAAGAGCCTGTGTGAAGGGCCTGCTTGTGTTTCTAAATACTAAGAGTATTTTTTCCCCATTCGCCCAAAACCAAGGTTGAGGCAGGCTAATGTCCTTGGTCTCTTCTTTGGTCCATCAGACTTAGATATTTTTTCGCTCTTATACTTGACCCTTTGAGGGGTCCTAGCTTTATGTGAGGTCCCCTAGTAAGATCCCCAGTAAACCATTAAAGCAGATGTTCAAGGTCCCCAGGGTTCAGCAGAGACCCTCAGGGCTAAAGCCAGCTTTGGTGCTCACTTACCTCCCAAGGTTCCAGGTTCTACTTTGTTTAGAAGTCTGAATATTCCTTCTTTTCATGCTAGCTCAGTAATGAATTTCAAAAGGCTTTCAAATTTGTTTGCCTAGGATTTCAGTTGTTTCCAGCTACAAATGGGAATCTTTATGTAACTACATTGAGAGCTAAATGAGTATCTATCTCTATGGTTATATAGATGTTTAGCATTGTATGTATTTATAACATTTCATTTATATATAAAAACCAAACCAAGCCACTACTGTCGAGTCAATTCTGACTCATAGTGACCCTACAGCACAGAGTAGAACTGCCCCATAGAGTTTCCAAGGAGTAGCTAGTGGATTTGAACTGCCAACCTTTTAGTTAGTAGCCATAGCTCTGACCCAATATATAGTGATCACTTTATTTCCAGTTGCATCTGTTAAGAGCTTGGTATCTTCTATGAATTTTATTTTTTTAATTATTGTACAAGAATAATTTGCATGCCTTTTGTCATTTGTTTTCTTCAAAAGACAAATAAGATATTTGGTATGTAGTTATGTAATTAAATAAATATAATCAGCTATTGGAGCCCTGGTGGTTCAATGGTTAAGAGCTTGGCTGCTAACCAAAAGGCCAGCAGTTCGAATCCACCAGCCACTCCTTGAAAACCCTATAGGGCAGTTCTACTCTGTCCTAGAGGGTCGCTACAAGTCGGATTCAACTCGACAGCAATGGGTTTGGGGTTTTTTGGAGTCCGCTATTACCTTATCGAAGCCCTAGTAGAACAGTGGTTAAGTGTTTGGCTGTTAACCAAAAGGTCGGCTGTTTGAATCCACTAGCCACTCCTTGGAAATCCTATCGGGCAATTCTACTCTGTCCTATAGGGTCGCTATGAGTCAGAATCGATGCGATGGCAATGGTTTGGTTTTTTATTACCTTATTGTAAAATTCTCAGTACATTATGGAGAATTGTGGGATCTTTCAGAACCTCTCAAAATACTAGAATCACAGAAATAGTTATATCTAGGTCCAATTGGTAAAAAGGGATTACCTATATTAAAAACAATAGAAATATTTGAACTGTGACACCAAGGTAAAAGTTGGTAAAATGATGTCCTTTGAGAAAATAATTCATTCTAGGAAGAAACGAGTCTGCACTGCATTTTAGAAAATAAAAAAAAAAATTTAAAGTTTGTAGTGATCCACGATTTTAAGAAAGCTTTTAAAAATGGTGAATCTGTTTGTCTAATGAAGGTTCTTTTGGTAAAGCAAATGATCATTCCTTTTAAAAAAATCTGTTTCACATGAGATGTTTTCTTAAAGTAAGTATACATATACCAGCAATCAGTTAAGCCTCAGCCAGCCCTGCTCTGTGTCCCTAATTTATGGTGTTTCTTCTTCTAGTACGTGCGTGTGTCTTTTGATACAAAGCCTGATCTCCTCCTACACCTGATGACCAAGGAATGGCAACTGGAACTTCCCAAGCTTCTCATCTCTGTTCACGGGGGCCTGCAGAACTTTGAACTCCAGCCAAAACTCAAGCAAGTCTTTGGGAAAGGTCTCATCAAAGCTGCCATGACAACTGGGGCGTGGATATTCACTGGAGGGGTTAACACAGGTAATTGGAAGTGGGGTAGGGAAAGGCACGTAGGCCAGGAGAATGTTGTGACTAAGATTGTTTTTTCCTAAGGGTAAACGCCTTTATATTTCCCTGCCTCATCCCCTACCCACGTGTGCTCACACTCTCTGGTTATCTCTCCCCTCACTTTTTCTCTTTCCCTCCTTTACCTAAATGATAACTGTATAGCTATTTCCTGATATAGGAGAATTACTTAAACATAAGCACCAGGTAGGGATGTTTAAAAGCTGACGATACAGATTTTGTAAACATGACTAGTGGAATTTCATAAGATATTTTCAATAGCCCAAGTTGCCATATAAGCATCCAATAATTTTTAAGTGATACGTTTTGCTTTAAATGCAGCCTCTGCCTTTGTTCTTTAAGCAATTCTACGTTTGGTGCCAAATAGCTTTAATTTTTGTAAAATGCCATTTCCATCTGGAACATAAATTATTATAGCAAAGTCCAGTGTACTATGTGTTTTGTATTTAAAATAGTCTTTAAATCGTTTCTGCACCAATAGAAAACACACCCTACCTGCCAAATGATTTTCTATATAATGACACGGAAAGGCTGTCAAATCAATTCTCACAAACCCGCTGACAGTTCAGTGTGTATCTCTGGAACATTAATAATGGGCAACAGATAATGTAATGGATGCCTGTAAATTTTTTTGACATATTTCCTCAGCCTGAGTCAGAACTCTCAATTGGAAGTGCAGAAATAATGCTGAAGAAAGTCAATTCAAACCTGCTACAAAGCTCAAAGTCCATTTGGAGTTAGTGGGGCTTTCTGAAAATAGCCCTGGACCAAGTAGGAATTTTTTTCCCAATTCAAATAAAATTGTAATTAGCAACAATATTTTTTGTTGTTGTTTGTAATTTGGATGATGTTTGAGTGAGATGTACACTCAGAATTCTCCTAAATACCTAGAATTTGTGGACACTCAGCACACAACTACATAGACAGTGTTTTAGCAGTGAATTCTGCAGTCTGCCCGTGCCCAGTGCTGTTATGCGAAATCCTGATTCAGTCTGTAAACTGACATGATCTTAGAATGACCTACTCAGTCATCTCTTTATTGTTTATCTTATAGTAATCAAATATCTACAGAGCAATTTTATCTCAATGATTGTTCAGGTTTTAGGATCCAAGTTGCACTCATAGCTTAGCTAGGATCACTTGCCTGTGATTGTCCAGACGATTGCTTTCCTATAATACTTACAATACTTGCACCTCATATAGAGACCAACTCAAATGGTTCTAGAGGCTCCAGAGAACCTCTTACTAATATTCTACTTTTGGGAACTTGGAACGTTGTTTATTGTTTTTATTCTTTTATGAAATACACCCAGTATCAAAAAAAAAGAATTTACAGGGTCAATTCTTCAAACCAAAGAACACATCTCTGCCTCACTCTAGGATTAGTGTTCAATTCAAAACACAAAGTGAGGTTCTAATGGTGGGATGATTAGGATAGGGAAGAGGTGATGGGAGGAAGAATTG
>NW_004443974.1:19440148-19447554 GCF_000243295.1 Trichechus manatus latirostris | reverse complement strand
GAGGAACACAGAGATGACCCTCTAACCTTCCCCTCAAGGAGTTTTACTATTAGAGGAGACAGCCTCACGTATGATTATGAATCATGGCAGAATGTGTTAGGTGACATATTGACATTTTCGATAGGTATACAAACTGCATTCCTGTTCAAATGAAGAAGAAATCAAATCAACTCAGCTTTCATATAGGAGGTGGCACTAGATGTGAATGTTTCCCGGAGAAATAGTAGGATTTTGATAAGTGGAGATATCTTTCCTAAGAGTATATACTTTATAACTCTTCCATAAGAAATGATCATTTGTGAGGGAGATTGAAAGGTTAGAAATTGTATCTTCTTTAAGTGGTTTGCAAGAAAGTTGAGAAATAGTTTCCCTACCATCTTGTAAACTGTACTTTCTCATTTTTAACAATATGACGGGGAACTCCATGATAACAAAGGAGGACAACAATTAGGGAGATGAAAATAAAAATGTGTGCTTATGTTATTTTTAACATTAATTCTCCATAGAACATGCCAATATTTTCTTTACAGGCAAGCTCCCCACATTGCATATTCATAAGTGTTGCTGTTATTGTTAGGTGCTGTCAAGTCGCTTCCAACTCATAGCAACCCTATGTACAACAAAACGAAACACTGCCTGGTCCTGCGCCATGCTCACAATTGTTGTTATGCTTGAGCCCATTGTTGCAGCCCCTGTGTCAATCCATCTCATTGAGGGTCTTCCTCTTTTTCACTGACCCTCTACTTTACCAACCATGATGTCCTTCTCCAGGGGCTGATCCCACCTAACAACATGTCCAGAGTATGTAAGATGTAGTCTCGCCATCCTCGCTTCTAAGGAGCATCCTGGTTGTACTTTTTCCAAAAGAGATTTGTTCATTCTTTCGGCAGTCGGTGGTATATTTAATGTTCTTCACCAACACCACAATTCAAAGCCATCAATTCTTCCTTACTCATTGTCCAGCTTTCGTATGATTTGATTGAAAATACCATGGCTTGGGTCAGGCGCACCTTAGTCTTCAAGGTGACATCTTTGCTTTTCAGCACTTACTTAAAAGAGGTCTTTTGCAGCAGATTTGCCCAATGTAACGCATCTTTTGATTTCTTGACTGCTGCTTCCATGGGTGTTGATTGTGGATCCAAGTAAAATGAAATTAATAGGAAGTATTCATAAGTAGGAAGATGAAATTAAGATTAACAGACTGTGAGCTAAATAACTAGTCAAAGGACCCTAACTCATACATGAACTGTGGTACAGATTTAATATTATATATGGTGCATTTTACAGAACACAGTCAAGGCCTTAGCTCTTAGGCATACTCCTATATCATTATACTTCATAATATAAGGAAAAGATTCTCTTAGTTTAAAGAATTGTATGTATTCTTTTTATACACATTGGATGCTTTTTCTTTTTTTTCATATAAATCAGAATAAGATTCACATACAGGTCTGGAGAGTTTATCTAGGTCACTGCAGTACATTTATGTTCTCTTCTAAGTGTATGTAGTTTATATAGAAATGTGTCAAAATTTTATATGCAATGCATTTAACAAAATTTATATTCAATGCATTTAACCCTCAGAGAACAGTTATCATAATTTCCTTTAGAACGATAGAAAGGTAATTCCTCTAAAAGGCAAGATTAATACCTGTATTTTCCCTTTTAGGTGTTATTCGTCATGTTGGAGACGCATTGAAGGACCATGCATCGAAATCTCGGGGGAAGATATGCACCATAGGCATTGCCCCCTGGGGAATTGTGGAGAACCAAGAGGACTTGATTGGGAGAGATGTAAGTCCTGGGGGTTTCCCCTTTACGTGACTTCCTTACAGGGTAATTTTCTCATAGAGGGGATATCTAAAGAGTCAAATAAAATTAGTATTCAAAATACACATAATACTCCTTTAGTCCCTGTCAGTTCCAACTCTTGGGAACCTCATGTGGCGTTCTTGGGTGCTGTTAACCTTTAATGCGCTCAGTCTACCCAGAGGTGCACTGGAAGAAAGGCCTGGTGATCTACTTCCAAAAATCAGCCATTGATAACCTCATGGCGCACAGTCCTGCTCTGACACACGTGGGGTCGTCATGAGTCAGAAAGGACTGGGTGACAGCTGGTCGACTGGTTTTAGTCCCCACCATCCAAAATGAAACTCAGCTAAGGAGTAGTTTATTGGGAGACAACTCATTTTCCAAAATCTGTGTAAATTTCGTGGCAATTCTTATGATCAAGAAAGGTCCAAAGTAAGACTTACCAACTACTGTCTTTTGTTTGAGTCAAGCAGTGGCCTTATCCCCTCCCATTAAGTCTTGCAAGTGCTGTTGGCATAGTTACAGCTATAACATGAACTCGTTGATGGATACATTCAGCTGGAACTGTCCTCGTGCCAGGGCTCCAACTTTTTTATTATTTGTGTGCCCTTCACCTAGCTCAGGAGAGCTGCAGAGGTCCAGTTGCTCTCCATTCAAGCACGTGGCTTTCCTGGTAGGCCTTTCTTTCACTAAAATCTTGGATACATTTGGGTTCTTTATGTCCCTTTCTGGAGCTGCTCAGAAGTCCTTGGCCAGCCCAGCAGGGCACCAGCTTCTCTTTCCTATTCTGATGTCGAGTCACATACTGACAAAATCAATAAATTTGCCAGAAATCAAAAGAACTTGGTCCCGTTTATTCAGAGTCACCGTTTTATTTCTATCCCTTCCAGAGATCTCTTCTGTTTTGTTGCTATTGTTTTTTAAACAAAAATGGGTAATTCCTAACTTCTTTAGAGGTGTGTCTCTTCTACTAACCACCAGACTTTTCCCCCTATATAAGACTTCTCAAGATTCCATTAATATGAATTAGAACTATACTGTGTTAACAGATTGCCACATTTCATTTGCTTTTTTCCTTAATAATTTTAGCAATTAATTACTTATCATTGCTTCTCTGAATCAGATCAATACGTCCTTGCTTCCCAATTAAGCCCAGCCCATCACACTTCGCACAAATGTGCTAAGCAGTCTTTCATAAGGTGTGTATAAGCCAAAAAATCAAAAGAGAAAAAAAATCAAGAGAAGTTGAGCATTAACTGGCCTTAAACTGCTTCTTCTACTGTGTTGCGATACAATGCAACATAGTTTATATATATTTTAAAATGCAGTGCATCATAATTTGAATGAAAAAAATCAAATGTTGTGAACACAAGCAGTAAACCAGCACTCTTTAAGCCTCTCAGCACTTTTACTTTAAGTGATAAGAAAGGTCTATATCAACGCTGCCATATTACATGTAGGAATGCTAATTTATCCAGAATGTATAGGGTAAAGAATGACAGTTTTCTTTTATTATTATAATATTATCTAAAATGTATTAGCTGTTTTATATCACACACAGATTAAATGCCCCAAACAGTAATTCCCGAAGAGTTATGTAGGCAGAACTGACTAGAAAAGTAAGTATTGTTAATTTCTCAGGGTGTCTGTGACTAGTGTTTTAAGGGATATACTAGAGGAAATACTTGCCTTAGACGCTAAGTCAGCTTTAACTACCCGTTGATTTTGAGAAAGAGTATATTGTTTTAAAGAATTAGAATATGCTAAAATGCCTTCAACCCCAAAAGGATTCAATAGTACATTTCATTAACAAATGAATTATTTGTTTAAAATGTTGTGATGATTCAGAAGTCAGTTGGAAAAATTAATAGCTTTAGGGTCTCTGTTGTAAACCTGAGTTGTTTTTACTGTTCTGTGGGGAGAAGAGCTATTCGGGAACTTTCTCATTCACGTGAACTCTAAATAAGTGGAACCTATTATTTCTGTATTCTGGATACAGTGACCAAATAATTACCTCCATTGCCTAAGCATTTGCAGAGAATGCTGATCCCCTGCCTTTTTGTCTCATGCTATTTGTTTGTTTTATAAATTCTATATGATTGCAGAAAGACAGTATTTGTACATTTACTTGCCTCGCCTAGTTGGGAGAATCACCCCCTCATACATTCTTGAGACTCTTGAAAAAGAAGAAAAATGAACAGAAAACTTGCTGAGATTCGCTGTATTAGTAAACATTTGAAAATCCATATTCTGCACATTTGCCTCACGGAAATAATAATTTTACTGAACAGTGAAATAGATCCTAATTTTTATATTTAATTTACCCGGAAGCCTAATTTATGAAGCATTGCTAAATTAAAAAGGTGTTATGTAGACCAGTGTGGAAAAAGAAACAGTACAATAGAGAGATTCTGAGTCCATATGATGCCAGACAGCTGTACATTTGGAAATACCTGAATTTTTTCATTTTCTTTTATAATATTACATCAGATGCAAGCTTTTGGCTTCTGGGTCTGGCAATAGAAAATAAAAATTAGAAAAGTTAAGATTTATTCTTCGGTTTATACTGTAATTCCAAAGATTCATGTTAGATATATCACCATACAATTAGACATATGGACAAAATGAAAGTATTAAATAAACGTGATTCCTTGAGTTGAAGTGGAAGGCTTGCATAAGGCAAGTACATTCATTTATTCATCTTTCCTAAGAGTATGGAACTCAAGCCATTATAGTGATTTGTCCAAAATGTAAAGAAAGAAAAATTCATGAATCCCATTACTTTTCCTTCATGCTGCCATCAGCATCCCTCTTCAAATAGACATAATATCTAGCCCAGATAAGAGAATTAATAGAATACACAATCCATTTACCTGGCCCACCTGTGTTTAATCCAGACTGTGGCGTGCACAGGAGAGAAAGAAAACAGGCCTAAGGCAAGAAGAAAAGAAGAAAAATGCAAGATATCAGATTTTTATATACAGTCTATATAGGTAAAGTGTATGCGTGTGTGCGTGTGTGTGCAAAATGGGCCAAAATATTAACAGTGGTTATCTCTAATGTTGGGATAATGAGGATAAATATTTTACCTTGTGCTTGATTTTTAGAATTTTCTACAATGGGAATGATCAGTGGCAGAAGGATTTAAAATTGTATTCTATGTGAAGTAGTTTTCAAACATTTTCGACAACCCTTCGTAAAAATTAAATTTTATATCATGACCCGGAAAATACATATACTCGTAACACACATATATTTGTAAGTTGAAACAAAAGTTGCCCAAAATAATACTTATTCTTACTAAGTTCACTGCACTCAAATATTTTCTATTTTATTCTATTAAAATGTAAAATTCAGCTTGTGACCCATTAAATTCATTTCACCATTCATTAATGGGGCATAACCCACAGTTTTAAAAATGCAGCTTTATGACCTGTGACATAAATGTTTGGGCTTCTGAAAGAAGCTGGATCCGTTCCCAGTGGGCCAAAATTAAATGATCCACCCACTCCTTTTCCTCCAATTCCAACTTTTTCTTCTATTGTCACCTCCTCTTGTGTCCCCTCCTTGTCTTTCTCTCCGTTACTTCTTCCCAGTTCATGTCTGCCAATGGAACTTGGTGGAATTGTTGACTTCCCAATTCAAAATGATCTCAATCCAAGCACAGAGGGCAGAAAAATGTACACATTTATTGTCCTTCCTCATAGAGGTCTAAATGGGGCAAACCAAGACTCACAAAGAACCAGGTGAACAGGCAGAGCTCATCGGGGTACAGAAATGAAATTGACAGGAAACATAGTTGTATCTTAGTTTTTCAGCTAATCTTTGAGCAAGATCTAGTCAATGTCAGCCACTCTGGTATATCTTTCTCCGAATTCCAAAATCTGGAATTACTGTTTGTTAGGTGCCATCAAGTCACTTCTGACTCATAACAGCCCTACGTACAACAGAACGAAACCTTCCTGGTCCTGCACCATCCTCACAATGATTGCTATGTTTGAGCCCATTGTTGCAGCCACTGTGTCAATCCATCTCATTGGGGTCTTCCTCTCTTTTGCTGACCCTCTACTTTACCAAGCATGATGCCTTCTGCCGGGACTGGTCCCTCTTGATAACATGTCCAAAGTAAGTGAGACGAAGTCTCGCCATCCTCGCTTCTAAGGAGCATTCTGCTGTACTTCCAAGACACATTTGTTCATTCTTCTGGCAGTCCATGGTATATTCAGTATTCTTTGCCAACACCATAATTCAAAGGCATCAATTCTTCTTAGGTCCTCCTGGTTCATTGCCCAGCTTTCACATGCATATGAGATGATTGAAAATACCATGGCTTGGGTCAGGTCCACCTTAGGTCCTCAAAGTGACATCTTTGCTTTTTAACACTTTAAAGAGGTCTTCTGAAGCAGATTTGCCCAATGCAGTAAGTCGTTTGATTTCTTAACTGCTGCTTCTATGGGCATTGACTAAAATGAAATCCTTGACAACTTCAATAATGAGAAAACTGGAATACGCCTAGAATTTCTTGGGCTCTTCTCAACTTATTTAAAACAAAACTACTGTTTTCTATTCCAATGTGATACAGTATACTAAAAATTAATCTGACGCTAGGTTTCCATAAAAAAGAAGTATTTTAGTAAAATGCTGATAGTCACTGGTGAAACGTCCTCTAAAATTCATCAAAGTAGAATTATTATCTGATAAGCTAATTGAGTAGTGATAACAATTTTTATAACTAGCTTAATTCAGCATCTTCTACTTTTTTCTTCCATTTTGTATAATCAAATGGGCTTGTAATAAATATCAAAAAATAAATCTTTTAATATCAGACATCAAGTAGCAGAGAAAAAATAAGCTACCGTATTATTAAAAATCTTTACCACTTCAGAATTCTATCAAAATACAATCATTTGGAAAAAAATAGAATAGTTGTATTCTCAGTCAGGTCTATGTGTATGTGAATAATGCTGAAGTGGTGCAAAATCAACTTCAAGAGGAATCTAGGAAATATATTTGAAGTGACTATAAATCCAAGGATAAAATAAAAGCTCTATTTCTTATGCCTGATAGTATATTGCAGCATATTTATTTCTAAAATATAGTTTGTTTCTGTGTGGCTGGCTCTCAGACCAATACTGATAGAAGCTGATGGTTCAAATATTATTATTTTATTTACTGGTTGACGTAGTAGTTGTTATTCATCTTAGAGCTTGAATGTTTCCTATCAAGGAGAGTTGTTGTTGTTGGTTGCTGTTGAGTTGGCTCTGATTCATGGTAACTCATGTACGATGAATACAGTGTTGCCCCGTCCTGTGCATCTTCACGGTTATTGGTATACTCAACTCCATTGTTGCAACCAGTGTATTTTTAGTGGCTTCCAACCCAGAGGGTCCATCTTCCAGCACTATATTGAACGATATTCTGATAATGGAGAATACCTAGTCCTAAGGACATCATGCTTGGTAAAGCAGAGGGTCAGCAGAAAAGAGGAAGACCTTCAATGAGATGGATTGACACAGTGGCTGAAACAATGGGCTCAAGCATAACAACGATAGTGAAGATGGCACAGGACCAGGCAGTGTTTCGTTCTGTTGTAC
>NW_004443974.1:19415752-19437110 GCF_000243295.1 Trichechus manatus latirostris | reverse complement strand
TGGGGTTGTTAACCAATGTCATAAAACAATATGTGTACTACTGTTTAATGAGAAACTATTTGTTCTGTAAACCTTCACCTGAAGTACAATTAAAAAAAAAAAGAAATTGGTTTAAGACACAACCTAATCTTGTAGATGGAGTCCTGCCTCATTACCATAACTGCCGCTAATCCCACCTCATCAGCATCATAGAGATCGGGTTTACAACACACAGGAAAATCACATCAGGTGACAAAATGTTGGACAGTTATACAATACCGAGAATCATGGCCCAGGCAAATTGATAGATATTTTGGGAGGACACAGTTCAATCAATAACAAATGATATCTAGTTCACAACTTCTCTAATTATATTCCCAAACTATAGTGACTGTAGTGAGGGTATTTTTTTTTAACCAAACATCTGAATGTAAAACTATTTCCTTATGTAGCAACTCAAGGTGGGAGGTGAGAGTTTAGCATGTTAGAGTGTGGGGAAGAAACAGTGTAGAATTATATCAGACCTTTCGCTAAACCTTTTGGAAGATTCGTTATCTACCCAACTGAGTGGTAGCTCTAGCTTTGTTGCTCTAAATTTAAATATCTTCCACTCTATTTAAGCAACCCCTTCTTTTCTCAGTTAATCAATCAAAACAACAAGCTTTGGTGAGGGGTAAGGCTGTGAATTCTGAGATGGTAATAATTTTTTGTCCTGCCACTTAAATATGAAAACACATACTGTTTCAGTTGTTGATGTTAACCCCACCTCTGTGATTTCTCCATATTATTCCTACTGTTCTTTCCTCTATTATAACCCATAATCCTATGCTTCTATCAAAGTTAGTTCAAGGCTCACTTACACAAAGACATCTTCTCCCTGACTAACTCCACGCATAATGTTCATATGCCTGATTGTAATTCTCCCACAACTGTCTTCTTCCTCAACTTAATACAAAAACTCCTGAAAAACAGGGATTAATCTTTTGCCTGTTCGTTGCCCCCTAATTTAATGTTTTTGCATGAACACGAAGCATTGACAAGAACATTAAATGCTGTAAGATTGTGTTTCTTCATCTGTAAGTGGACTATTCTCTATCTCTGAGTGCTCTGTTTACCTTCATATGACTTCTGTGAGCATAATCATAATAGTATCTACAACCTATTGAACTCTTACTTCAGGATGCTCTGTGATTGCATGTATAAACCTTAAAACAAAACTTGTTGCTGTCGAGTCGATTCTGACTCATAGAGACCTTATAGGACAGAGTAGAACTGCCCCATAGGGTTTCCAAGGAGCAATTGGTGGATTCAAAACTGCCAGCCTTGTTTAGCAGCTGAGCTCTTAACTACTGCGCCACCAGGCCGCCATATACACCTCCTGAGGTACATATTTTACCTACTTTATTGATGAGGAAACCAAACCAGGACTAGGACTCTGATTCAACTGTCTCTAAAGCCCATGTTCTTAACTAGTAAAATGTCAAGTAAGCTAAGATATAAGAAAATGTTTAATGATATTATGTTTTTATTTTTAGACGAGATATTGGCAAATATGCTTGTAAGTTGAACTCAAAAAATAGACTCAACAAGTGACCAGAAGCCGTTTTTTTTTGGGGGGGTGGAGGGTGGGAGGAGGGGCAGTTCCCTAAAGAACCTCTGGAGCCCTGGTGGCACAGTGGTTAAGAACTCAGGCTGCTAACCAAAAGGTCGGCAGTTCGAATCCACCAGCCCCTCCTTGGAAAACCTATGGGGCAGTTCTACTCTGTCCTATAGGGTCAGTATGTGTCGGAATTGACTTGATGGCAACGGGTTTTGGTTTTCAAAAAACTCTCTACCTGGATAAATAATTATGATAATATTACCAGTATAAAGTCAAGAAATATTTTCCAAGGCATTATAATTTTCATATTAACACATTTTAGATTGAAATTCCTTACTTTAGAAAATAATCTGACCAGAATTGCTTTAGGTAATTGAATGGTTTCTGAAGCCTTTGTAATTTCTCTATTCCTGAATCCAGATTAATAAAACACATGCCAAATTAAAATTCCAGCCATGATCACAAGAAAAAGCACTTTTCATTATAACTTGAGGATGAAAATTGTATTTGGGTACATTTCCAACACATCATCTTGTGTGGTTCTTAAATTATCTTCAGATTTAATGGTATCTTCTACTTTCCCTAAACTACAGATTTATTCTCAGAATTTTATAAACTTTAGGAGTGAATTCTTATATTTAATTAGGAAGTATTCTTTTGATGTTATCTTTATGCCTCTAGCTAAGAAAAATCAAGTTTAATAATACAGTTGATTGCTAATTCTAATAATTTATCAACTTGGCACATTTTTTCCCTTTTTTTCTGAGGCAAGCCAAATGTGATTTCATACTGTAAACTCAGAATGCTTCCTAATAATAATCCTTGCATAGGGTTATTGGGCTTCTATAACTAGTTTGGATAAGATGTATCTAGGCGATGTAAGAGGAAAAAGTAGGAGACAAGGAGACCCATCCAAGTCGGTTACATTTTCCAGGCGAGAATCAGTGCTGGCTGAGCCTGGATCACACTCAGGTTCTGGGCTAACTGCTGGAACATCTATCTCATTCACTTACATGGGGAATAGAGCTTTGGTGAAGACAGTGTTGAGTTTAGATTTAGATGTTGATTAGAAAGTTCCTTTGTGATATCCACGTGAAAATGTCCAACATGCCAGTGAGTATAAGAGTCTGAAGCTCAAGAAGGATGTCAAGGTTGCAGACTTAGATTTGGAAGACATCTGCAGATAGATGGTAATTAAAGTCATTGCAGGAGTCCCTGGGTGGTGAAACTGGTGTTAATGCAGTGGGTTGCCAACCGAAAGGTTGGAATATTTGAATACACTCAGAAGTGCTTCAGAGGAAAGGCCTGGCAATCCGCATCTAAAAAATCAGGCATTGAAAACTGTATGGAGCACAGTTCTACTCTGACACACGTGGGATCGCCATGAGTCAGAATCAACTGGATTGGAGACTAGTTAATTGGTTAAAGCCACTGCAGTAGGTGGGGTCACCAAGGGAGAGTGTGCTGTATGTGGAAAAGGAGGGCCTACACCTGGATCCTGATGATCTCCAACATGTAATGGCTAAACAAAAGCCCTGAGGTACGAACAAAACCAGAGAATCAGTGCTATGGAAGCCACAGGAAGATGTGCTTCAGAAGACATGAAGGACAATGCAAGTGCTCAAACCTCCAACCTTTCAGTTAGCAACCAAGTGCATTAATACCAGTTGCGCCACTGACTGGAAGAGATCCATATTTATGCCAATTCCCAGGAAGGGTGATCCAACCAAATGCAGAAATTATCCAACAGTATCACTAATACCACACACAAGTAAAATTTTGCTGAAGATCATTCAAAAGCAGCTGCAGCAGTATATCAAAAGGGAGCTGCCAGAAATTCACGCCAGAATCCGAAGAGGATGTGGAATGAGGAATAGCATTGCTGATGTCAGATGGATCCTGGCTGAAAGCAGAGAATACCAGAAAGGTGTTTACCTGCGTTTTATTGGCTATGCAAAGGCATTTGACTGTGTGGATCATAACAAATTATGGATAACGTTGCAAAGAATGGGAATTCCAGAACGCTTAATTGTGCTCATGAGGAACCTGTACCTAGATCAAGAGGCAGTCGTTCGAACAGAACAAGGGGATACTGCATGGTTTAAAGTCAGGAAAGATGTGCATCAGGGTTGTATCCTTTCATCGTACCTATTCAATCTGTATGCTGAGCAAATAATCTGAGAAGCTGGACTATATGAAGAAGAATGGGGCATCAGGATTGGAGAAAGACTCATTAACAACTTGCAATATGCAGATAACACAACCTTGCTTGCTGAAAGTGAAGAGGACTTGCAGCACTTACTGATGAAGATCAAAGACCACAGGCTTCAGTATGGATTACACCTCAACATAAAGAAAACAAAAATCCTCACAAGTGGACCAATAAGCAACATCATGATAAATGGAGAAAAGATTGAAGTTGTCAAGGATTTCATTTTACTTGGATCCACAGTCAACACTCATGGAAGCAGCAGTCAAGAAATCAAACGATGCATTGCATTGGGCAAAGCTAGTGCAAAAGACCTCTTTAAAGTATTGAAAAGCAAAGATGTCACCTTGAAGACTAAGGTGCACCTGACCCAAGCCATGGCATTTTCAATCATCTCATATGTACACAAAAGCTGGATAATGAATAAGGAAGACCAAAGAAGAATTGATGCCTTTGAATTGTGGTGTTGGCAAAGAATATTGAATACACCATGGACTGCCAAAAAAAATGAACAAATCTGTCTTAGAAGTAGTACAACCAGAATGCTCCTTAGAAGAAAGGATAGTGAGACTACATCTCACATACTTTGGACATGTAGTCAGGAGGGAGCAGTCCCTAGAGAAGGACGTCATGCTTGGTAGAGGGTCAGTGAAAAAGAGGCAGATCCTCAATGAGACGGATTGACACAGTGGCTGCAACAGTGGACTCAAGCATAACAATGATTGGGAGGATGGTGCAGAACCGGGCAGTGTTTCGTTCTGTTGTACATAGGGTCGCTATGAGTCAGAATGGGCTTGATGGCATCGGACACCAACACACCTGGATCCTGATGATCTCCAACATGTAATGGCTAAACAAAGGCCTTGAGGTACAAACAAAACCAGAGAGTCAGCGCTATGGAAGCCACGGGAAGAGTGTGCCTCAGAAGAGTGAGGTGAAGGGCAATGCCAAGTCCTGTTGGGAGGATAAGGCAGGTAAGGACTTGGAAGTGTCCATCCAGACACATTATTGGGATCATTGATCCAAGCAGTTTCAGAGGATTAAAAAAGGGCAAAACACATTTCAATGGGTTGAAGAGGGAGTAGCAGGTAAAGAAATGGAGACAGCAAGTGCAAACAACTCTTTTATAGGATTGACTAAGAAGGGAAGAAAAGATACGAGTAGATGAAGGGAGCCATAGTTCGAGGCCTTCTTTTTTTTTTTCAAGATGAGAGACTCTTGAGTTAGTTTATGTGTTGATGATAGAGAGAAATAGGAAGATAAGGGAAATAATTGATGAAGTAAGTCCTGGAGGGTCCCTGAGGTGATGGGGTCCAGAGCTAAGGAGGAGCAATTAACCACCTATGTTCTTGTAACTTGAGTCCCTGAGTGGTGCAAATGATTAATGCAGTGGGCTGCTAAACAAAAGGTTGGTGATTTGAGTCCACCCAGAGGTGCCTTGGAAGAAAAGCCTGGCTGTCTTCTTCCAAAAAATCAGCCGTTGAAAACCCTATGGAGCACATTTCTACTCTGACACACTTGGGGTCACCATGAGTTGGAATATACTCAATGGCAAATGACTGGTACTGGATTCTTGTAACTGAAGGAGAAGAGGAAAGAGATGCATGCAGACGATTGGTGGCAGGAAGTGGAAAGAGTTTTAGCCGGGAGGCCTATCATTTATCTCTGAAATAATGATAATTATAATAATAGTGTCATCCAACACTTTCGTAAAACCTACTAAGTGTCTTCACCCATCTAAGCACGTTTAGATATAGAAACTCATTTAAATCTCAGAATGCACTCAGAGGTTGTTCTTTTTAGTATTACTACTGTCATTGTCCCTATTTTACTGATGGTGAAACTAAACACAGAGAGGTAAAGTAACTTGCCCAATATTATGTGACTAGTAATGGATGAGCTGGGATTTAAATCTAGGCCACCTAGCTCCCAAGGCCATATCCTTACATGTTCTACAATACTGCTTCTCTACAATAAACCCAAACAAACCCATTGCCGTCAAGTCGATTCCAACTCATAGCGACCTCTGTAATAGTAATAAAAAAAAAAAAACTCTTCTGTCAAGTCAATTCCAACTCACAGTGACCCTATAGGGCAAAGTAGAACTGCCCCATAGGGTTTCCAAGGAGCAGCTGGTAGATTTGAACTGCTGACCTTTTGCTTCACAGCCAAGCTCTTTCCAGTGAGCCACCAGGGCTCCGTGATAGTAACCGCTATCATTTATTTCGAGATCATATGTATTTGGTTCTGTGAGCTTTATATCTCATAGGTGGTTATGTAATTACCTGTAATTGTTACGAATCTCATTTACCGATGGAGACACTGAGATACGGAAGGTAAATTACTTGTTTCAGGTCACTCACTTGGCAAGCGCGTAGGAGCAGGAGTCAGATGGTCTGCAGAATGGAGAGGGATGGTGTTCGGTCAGAGGTGTGAGGAGAAAGGAGGATGTTAGTCACAGCTACCATGGAGAGCAGGAACAAGAACTGATTAGAGCCCAGGGAAGAACATCAGGCAGTACAAAGGACCATGTCATCGTTAGATGCTGTCAAGCCAGCTTTAGCTCATAGCTACCTTATATGTATAACAGAACGAAGTGTTGCCCTGTCCTGTGCCATCTACATGGTCCTTGGTATGTTTGAGTCCATTGTTGTAGCTATTGTGTCAATCCGTCTCACTGAAGTTTTCCCTCATTTTCACTGACCCTCATCAAGTTATGATATATCAACAGTCCAGAATGGAGGGGAGAGGATACAATTTTGGATATTAAAGAAGATAATCGTAACTCACTATTGTATTAGTTATCTACTGCTGTGTAATAAATTACCCCAAGACTTAGTGGCTTAAAACAACAACCATTTATTATCTTACAGTTTCTATGGGTCAGGAATTAGTGCATAGTTTTCTGGGTTGTTCTGGTTCAGGGTCTGTCATGAAGTCACTGTCAAGGTGTCAACTAGGGCCACAGGATCCTCTTCCAAGATGGCTTATTCACTTGTCTTCTGGTAGGAGGCCTTAGCTCCTTGCTTGCTGCTTGTAGAAGTTTCTCTCTATGTGGACCTTTCCATCAAAAAAGCAGTTGTCCTCAAGTTGACTCCGACTCATAGTAAAGTAACCGTATGTATGTCTGAGGTATATTACCAGGTCTTTCTTCTGAGGTGCCTCTGGGTACACCCGAACCTTCAACCTTTCAGTTAGCAGACGAGCACATGAACTGTTTGAACAACCCTAGGACTTCAGACTCCTCCATAGGGCTGCTTTATTGTCTTCACAGCACGGAAGGTGGCTTCCCTCAGAGTAAATGATCCAAGAAAGAGTAAGGTAGAAGCCTTTGATGACCTAGTCTTCTAAGTCACACACCACAGATTATGGTTTTTTTCTATCCCTTAGAAGTGAGTCACTAACTTCAACCCACAGTAAGGGGAGAGTTTCAAAGGATTCGTGAACATCTTTTAACATCACTACACTAACACATTGCAGTTTCTAAAGGAAGTAACCCTTTTCAGAATCGGCGTGCCTTTTCCCACTGCCAGGAGGCCCTGTGGCTGAATGGTACATGGTTCTTCTTCAAACAGGACAAAAGGAGGTGAGTCTATTGGAGTGGAGAATAGAAAATGAGGACTGTGCAACTCTCTGCAGTACACGAGGTGAGGGGCTCATTTTCAAAGTGCCACAGAAAACTGTAATTGTTCCTCCCATGGATTTTAATGGGAGTCACACAGATAAAGTATCTCTTCTTCAGAAATAGACCCCTGCGTTTGCTGGTTTCTTGTCTGGATGGCTGAGCTGGGAGGCAGCATCTGGATTTCAATACAACCCTGCTTTATACCTAGACTTACAGCTGAGCTGTCTGAATAGGAAATAACATGCCAGTGTCTCCACTGGCTTAGGCCTCTCTGTAATTATGAGAACATACGAAGCTTTTTTTTTTTTTTTTTCTGTTTCATTCTCTCACTCCCCATGTTCCTTTATCTCAGACCCAGAGGTTGCTTCCCATTTCTCAGCAGTGTCCCCTCATCCTTGCCAGAAACGGATGCTTGATCCCAAGGGAAACTTGCCATTCCTTTTGTTTCTCTTTCTGCAAAGCACAAACCACATGTTGCTTCCTGCTGGTTCCTTTCCTGACCTCTGTATCCATACAGTTCTAGATGACTCATCTGGAAATAATCTGATCAGCTGTCAGAGAAAAGGATTTCAGTGCCCAGCTGAGCCACTGACAAAATGTCCAACAGCAAAACCAACCCATATTCTCCCTTATAGATTTAAAATTAGACTGGGTCCTCTGACTTCTCAATGTCTCCTGGTCGGTAACAAAATTTAAAATCTACACATCCATGTGTTCTTTAAGGAGTCCTGGTCGTTCAATGGTTAAGTGCTTGGCTGCTAACCAAAAGGTTGGCAGTTTGAACCCACCTAGTGGCTCCAAGGGAGAAAAACCTGGTAATCTGCTCTCGTAAAGACTACAGCCTAGGAAACCCTATGAGACGATTCTACCATGTCCTGTAGGGTCTCTATGAGTTGAATTGATTCCACGGCACACAACAACAACACGTGCTTTAGTAAGAATGTGATTATTGGGTCATCTATGGCCAAACCCCTCACTTCTCTGTGCTCCTAATTTTGTGTGTAAAGTAAGCATGAAATAGATTAATCCATGTGAAAACATCTATCACAGTTCCTGGCATACAATAAGTGATCGATGAATGTTAATTTTCTTCGTGCCTAAATTAAAATCATGGTAATATTAGGAGGGTAAAAGATGACTCTGAGGGCCACACATGTCCTGCCCTGTTACCTGCTTCTAGGATGTTTATGCACAGCTCACTAGGTAATGAGGCCTGAGATTGCAGAGGGCCTGTGATTGATGGATCAAAAACATAATTTAACCCAACTTAATTCTGTTTGGAAAAGGTGTCCCAGGTGACCAAACTACCATTGCATTATAGAACCCAAAAAAACAAACCCTTTGCCATTGAATCAATTCCAACTCATAGCAACCCTATAGTACAGAGCACCATAAAATGAAAGAGACCCTAGGACACGAGAGAAGTACTTTCTGTGTAGCCAACACATGTGAAAGGTCACAGGCCATCCACACTATAATTTTATTTCTCTTTTCTTTTTTTTTTTTAATTGTGCTTAGATGAAGGTTTATAGAACAAAGTAGTTTCTCATTAAACAATAAATGCACATATCGTTTTGTGATATTGGTTGCCAACCCCACAATGTGTCAACATTCCCCCCTTCTCAACTTTGGGTTCCCCATTTCCATTCATCCTAGCTTTCCTGTCCCCTTCTGCCTTCTCCTCCTTGCCCCTGGGCTGGTGTGCCCATTTAGTCTCATATAAGTGGTTGAGCTCCATTTATTATTGCTTGTTTTATGGGTCTGTCTAATCTGTGGCTGAAGGGTGAACCTCAGGAGTGACTGTAGTACTGAGTTAAAAGGGTGTTCAGGGGCCATATTCTCAGGGTTTCTCCAGTCTCTGTCATACACTCAATTTTAGAGAATAAAAGGCTTTAGAAATTACAGTCAAATCCCTCTACTTTATAGTTGAGAAAACTATAGTCCAGAAAGTTTCTTTCAATAAACATATTTTGAATTTTTATTATGAGATTGTACCAAGCTGGATGCTAGATTATGTATCTCCTCGACCCAGCACAATACTTAATATGTTCAGACATTTGTAATGAGTACATGAATGAAAGAATAAACAAACAAATAAATAAATTCAGAGACATGCCCAAGATCATACATTAGTAACTTTAGAAACCAGTACTCGAAACTACATCTCCTGACTTCAGCTAAGTACTCCTGTGTGAGAGAAGAACATACACAAAAAGAGCTTGAAAAACATAAGCAGGTGTCATAGATCAGCTTCCAAATGACTGGTGGATGCCCATCTAGGGAAAACACAATGGGCATTCTAACACCAGCAACACAAAGGAATTTTAGTTTTTCCACAGTGTCTTTGGATCACTCACCTCCTCGGAATGATGATGACCCTAGTAATGCCTTCTGTGAAGGCTCTTCACATCCCACTAGCCCCTTAGTTCCATTTCATTTCACAAGGCCTCTTTGTTTCACAGTCAAGGTGTACAAAGACCTTTGAACCAGAATTTGACCCATCAGACAGTACTAAGTGGTGTGCAATGGATTAATGAGTGAAGAATTCTCTCATTTATATGTGAGGGACAAGAAAGGGAGACAAAATGTCATTATTTGGAGGCATTCTGGTCCATGATGCCTGGAGAGAACTGAGTGTTTAAAATCCACTTCTAAGCAAATTTCCCTTCTAAGTGTTACTCTAGTTATCAGTCATGAAAGATTACTCTATAGGGGGCCTCTCACACCCACGCAGCCTTTTGCAACCCGGGTTCCTTATCAGAACCATAAAACATAGAAATGATTCAAGTGACTATTTCCTCATGTCTCTCTAGGATGGTACGTAATCAGGACCACCCTAGATGCATAAGACAGAAGGTAATGCATTATATATAGTAGAGACCTTCGGCCATGAGAGTTTAATTCTCTCAGGAACCCCTGGTAGAGAGAAGCACTAGAGTGATCCAATATACTTACAAGCTATGAACAAGTCACAATTGTTCTTAGTAGCTACACATACGCACACGAACATATATATGTGTGTGTATGAATATATACATATGTATGAGTGTATATATATTTATTTAATTCAAATAAAGTCCACTTTTTATAAGGTCTTAATATTAACAGCGGTTGCATTATTTCCAAAATTTGGTCCAAGAGAAACATTCATTTGTATCCCTGTGATGAAAGTACATTATTTTTTTCTATTTGTAAAACGTAACAGGAAGCTCAGCCAATCTTTTGTAGATATGCAAATTATAACTTAAACAAAAACAGAGTGCTGGTATGTTGTTTGTCAAGAATATTAAGTGGATTTTTTAGGCAACTTAGACCAAAATGTCTTCCTCTGAAGAATTCAGGAAGTTATTTCCAACTTTACAGTTAATCAAAACCTTGTTTCAGAGCATCTCCCTCTTAGATATCTGGAAGGACTTGGCAAAGAAAAAATTGCATTGCATATTCTGCCAACTGATAGTTGTTTCTCCCCCCACCCCTTACTCACATTGATTGATTTAAATCCCTTGTTATAAATAAAAGTCAGTGATTTGTCTCGCATCATTTCATTTTTGTTGCTAGTTTACAATTGACAGATCAGTATACCGTTGGTAAAGTAGACCCGAAGAAAAAAATTAGTATTTATAGATTGCCTGCTAGGAGCTAGGCATGGTGCCAGGTACTTTTCACATATAATCTCATTGAATCCCCATGAGATAAGTAGTTTTATCACTTCGCTTTTGAAGATTCAGAAAGTGAGGCTCAGATTGACACAGCCATTGGCAGAACTGAGATTCAGACCTATTCCCACAGCTCAAATGTTCGGGATTGTTCAAGGAATCAACGCATCCTCCAAAGATGACTGAAAAATAATGACGACAATTTTACTTATTTTTCAGATTTCTATCCCTTATTAGGAGGCTGGGTGTTGCAAGTGGTTTTTGATCGGCTGCTAACCGAAAGGTTGACAATTTGAACCCACCCAGTGGTTCCACAGAGGAAAGGCCCGGTGATCTGCTTTTACAAAGATTACCTCCAAGAAAACCCTATGAAGCAGTTCTGTTTTGTAATACATGGGGTCGCCCTGAGTCAGGGACTGACTCGCCAGCAGTTAACTACAACAACATTTGTCAGCAGACAAACTCTCTGCCAAAATATGATCACTTTTAACTTGCCCTCACAAAAGATCGAAAGAAACAGGGATCGGTAAGATAAAGAAATTAAAATTCATGAGTGATACTGTAAACTTGACCTGCTTGCCATAACCGATAGATGTACAGTATTCCCAAAAGCTGTTACACCATGTATGACAAGAAAGAAGGTCAAAAACTCAGAAGACTGGTATACCAGCGTCCTTAGAATCAGTGTTGGAGGAAACAAGTATATAGAATATAGTCAGATGAGTTAATTATGTTCTTTCATTCTCAGATTAAGGTGTGTACATCGGAATCATTTTCATTCCTTTATTCATTTGAAAATTTCACTTTTCTTGTTGGTCTCCAATTAGGTTCCCAGGAATTAAAAAATATGGGCTCATGTCTCACCTGGCCTAAATGTCTGGGGTTCACCGTTGTACATTGTACATAGTTCAAACCCACTGTCTTCTCTATTGCTGGCATGGAGCCTCGGGAGAGCTACTATTAGAAAAGTAACTAAATCACAAGCATTTTCTTTTGTCCAGAAGCACAATGCAAGGGCATGTTAAGAATAGGAGAAAATCGTTCTGTTAAGCCTCTTTCAACAAAGCGTTAATATTTATTAACTTGCACTTTACTGTAGGATGAACGTTTTATGATAAACAATGAGTAACAACAGAATGGAAACTTCAACCACAAGCTATCGTCTCTTTCAGTGTAAAGGGATCAGGATGGGGCTAGCAAAGCCACTGTCTTGGTATTTGGGGCTCTGATTCACTCATCTAGACAAAGGAATGATTGAATACTGCTTCATGTGATTACTAGGAAGAATAATCAAAAAGTTACGGGCCTCCTTTATCAATAAATGCCAACTAAAATGAAGCTATGAATTAATGTTATATTAATGCTGCTTTAACAAATTGAGTATAAATAGAGCTGAAGGATATTTCAAAAGCTTGGCATTATTTCTGCATTTTAAACTTAGATTAAATCAATTCCCAAACAATTCAGAAAAGAGGTTTTATTTTTTTTTTAGTTTTGAACAAAAGCATATCTGTCTTGAGTTTTTTCTATTCGTTCATTCATTATTTATTGAGTGTATTCTATTTGCCAAGCACATGGAAATGTGGGGGTTTTGAAATTAGCATCAGGATCTAAAAAATGACTTTCATGAGATTTTTACTATTGAAGACTTTTGGGCCTTCCTTACATAACTTTGTAATTCCCTTAACAAATTAATCTTATTACAGCCTTTCATGGTGAGTTATTACATACTGAAAATGAACGAGAATATCCCAACTCAATAATTAATGTATACATAACACAAAGGCACAGAAATAAAGATTCAGTAATGTTCCATTTCTGTCTTATGATGATTGTTATGATCCAGTACCATGATAGCTATACTGGAACCATGTAACAATGAGCCTGTTAAATGTTCCTTTTTCATAGTCCTGAGTGAAGTTACTAGTACAGTATTTCAGGAGGAGATTTCTAACATGTCATCTTATGTTCCCATTAGGTCTGATCCATATGGGAAAGTGGAATAAGCATAGATTTTGGCATCGGGCTGACCTGGGTGTAAATTCGGGTTCTGCCTGCTGCAAGCTCTTGGAAAACTTTGTCTCTCAGTTGCTCAGTTTCTTAATACACAAAATGAACATAACAGCATCTAGCTTACAGGATTGTTGCAAGGAATATAGACAATATATATAAAGCAACTCGCCCACAATAGATATTACCTTTCTTTTTATATCAAAAATCTGATACTTTTTATATCAAAAATCTAAAAGACTACACGGAAAATAGTAGTGTAATTCACCATGAAATTAAAACAACAGCAACAAAGCAAGAAAAAAGTAGAGTAAGACAGAGATGAACATTTTGGGCCTGATTCATATTCATTTCACGAGACATTTATTTTGCATTCAAGATTTGCACCTAAATAAAGTGTCTAGTAAAAGCAGTGTTGCTTTTAAATTACAGACCTTCTGATTCCTGAGGAGGCTTAACAGAAAAGATCACACCCCACCCCTTTCATTCTCCAGAATCATGATTGTCCTTCTGTGCCTATTAAAGCCTGGAAGGAGCCCTGGTGGCACAATGATTGAGCACTGGGCTGCCAACAGAAATGTTGGCGGTTCGAACTCACCCGGCAGCCCCTCAGGAGAAAAACCTAGTCATCAGCTTCAGACCCTCAGGAGAAAAACCTAGTCATCAGCTTCCATAAAGATTACAGCCTAGAAAACTCTATGGGGCATTTCTACTCTGTTACGTGGGGTTGCTGTGAGTCAAAAAGAGACTGGACGGCACTTAACTACAACAACAAATGAAAGGAATGACATGGTAGAGAAGGGAAAGAAAGAAACAAAATACCTGAACGGAAAAGTTATTTTTGCTTTCGTAGCAAATAAAAGATCAACTCTAAAATGAAACATTCACGGCATGACAGCTTTTGCGTACAACAAAAAGACAATTCGGTTTCTGTATAAATTTATTAAATAATAATTTACTTACTGCCATCGAGTCGATTCCAATTCATGGCGACCCCATGTGTTACAGACTAGAACTGCAGAAGAAAAGCAGATCATCAGCCACTGGGTTGCGTTCTATCTGCCAACTTTTCGGTTAACAGTGTGACGTGAACCATTTGCGCCACCCAAAAAAACCAAACCCATTGCCACTGAGTCGATTCTGACTCACAGTGACGCACAGGAACCTAATAAGTAAACAAATAATCCTTTAAGCTTGGTCTTGCCTCAAATGGAACTTTTAATTACCGTAAGTCTCACTTCCTCCAAAAGGAATATTGGGAAGAAAATGTAGGCTGTACTTTTACTGTACCAGAGTATTGATTTTTCCTCTCTCTCTGCTAGATCTGGTTTTCCTTTTCATATTTTGCTTTCTTTTCCCTGACTTATGCCTCTTCCTTTTGAAATCCTGCAGGTTGTCCGGCCATACCAGACCATGTCCAATCCCATCAGCAAGCTCACTGTTCTCAACAGCATGCATTCCCATTTCATTCTGGCTGACAACGGGACAACTGGAAAATATGGAGCAGAGGTGAAACTTCGGAGACAATTAGAAAAGCATATTTCACTCCAGAAGATAAATACAAGTAAGTAGGCATGTTCCCACTACCATGCCGCATAGGAAACAATGTTAAGAGTGAATCACTTCAAGTACACCATGTAGCAGTATTATGAAAACTTGAGCAAGTTCAAATAGGAATCATTATTTCTACCAGGCCAGCGCTTAGAGATATCATCCAGAGGAAGAGGATTAGAGGTGTAAAAACTGATCACGCAATTAGTGGACTAGAGCTCATTTTTCATGCACGAGAAATTCAATCCCATCTGGGGTTTGTGACTATAGATACGCTTTTTCTCAAAACTTTTCTTACACCCTTTACACAGTAATCTGAGGAGGAAAGGCACCCTAGAGATATCGTGTCTATTTATTAAACTTGTTTTGGTGGCTAAAAATGAAAAAAAAGAAAAAACCCTCAAGTTTTGGTCTTAGCCCAGATCTGGCTGTGCTAAAACATTTCAGAGCAACTAAATATTCTCTAAGCTAAAGCATCATCTTGATAAAGCTTTAACTCTAACTCTGTCTCTTAATTTGACGAAAGTAATTGCTCACTGTGTGTCTACTTGTGTGTATTTAGATGTATGTGTTTATTTATGAATACCACAGTCTTAGTTACCTAGTGTTGCCATAACAGAAATACCACAAGTGGATGGTTTTAAAGAACAGAAATTTATTTTCTCACAGTTCTGGAGGATAACATTTCAAATCCGGGTCTCAGCCATGTAGATTACCTCTGTGAGCCTGTCTGCTAGTTTCTGGTGTCTGTCGGTGACCTTTGGTATTTCTTTGCTTGTAGACAGGGCCTCCCATGACTTCTGTCTTCTTCCTTGTTTTTGTGTCTCTGTGTTTCTTCTAGTCTTTTTATAACTCAGAAATGATTAGGTTTAGAACACACCCTACACTGGTATGACCTCAACTGATTGATTATGTCACATTAGATTGCATTATAGAAGGTGATTATATTACATTACATGTAATGTGATTATCTTACATTACATGTAAAGTAATTACATTAGGATACATTATGGAAGGGAATGTGATCTATCCAAGGTCAACCATTGTAATCTTAGGAGTACTCCAGGACAGCAACTAGACTCATGTTTGGTCAAACCACTGGGAACTGTAGCCTAGCCAAGTTGATACATAAAATTAACCATCACAACCATATAATACGTATCTGATGGTTACACTAAAATTATCTCTTAAGCACCTACGTGCTCTGTGCTGTGTTTATTATGTGTGCATTTGTTTTAACTATAAAAAGTTAGCAAAGTAAAAGCAGTAATGTCTCCCCAAGTCACTAAGTGCCTTTCATTTAAATGCCATAGAGGTATTAAAACAATCTACCATTTCTCCTCCCTAGGTAAAGGTTAAATTTGCTTTCACAAAGTAATGTGAAGGCTTCAAGCAGGCTCAAATTTTGTGGTAATTGTATGTCCCGTCAGGGAAACTCTGATCTAATTGACTGAATTTCCGAAGCCTGCAATTCCAAAAAACAACAAAAGATTCTCTTTGGTAAGAGAAGTTTTCAAAAGGTTAATTTTCCAAAGGTGTAATTTGATTCAACTTGTCCTAATGGCTTATTATCTTCTCTAGTCTGTCTGCATCTGTCCCAAATGCTTGTTGTAGCCACCTTTTCTTCAGAACTGTGACGTTAGACCTATCAGATAATGACTTCTGTTTTTCATACTTGCATTTGTGGTTCCATCTTTTAGAAAAGTCTAACGTTTTAAGCAGTCAGCTTTCATAGCTTCATCTTTTTCACAAGGAAGTCTAGAATAATACATTTTGATGTAGGCCTGCAGTCAGAATTGAATGAGGAAACTCCCATCTATCTAAGAATCCCCAAGTGCCTTTTGAAAGAGAAAACACAAATTATGCTTAGGTGAACATCATCTGAAAAAAAATAGAAAAGGAAGGTACACAGTGATCTAGAAGCCAGCAAAGGTCAAATTTAAGAAAGCACTATTATCAGTGGGTGGTAGGTTTTGCTGTAAATACTAACACTGAATTCAATTATAACATTTAACAGAACAGGCAAATGTTATATAATTAGAATCATATATTTAGGTTTTTACGGTTTATAGAATTACTTTTCTTCGTACCATCAGGTTCAGAATGAGAGCTTAAATAGCAGTGAGCTGACAGCTAAAGTGAATGACAGCAGGGTAGACAAGGACCAAGTTCAAGTTAGTGCTTGGTAATGGGAACATATCTGTCCAGACAGGCAAGGGATGTCATTGTGCCTGGCCCTCGTGGCAGCTGAGCTGGATAGTCAAGTAGTGGTGGGGGGCAGAGCTAGGTATGGCTGTGTGAGTTAGGCACCCAGCTAAGCGGGGGTAAGTGGAAGTTAAAACGCAGCCAGGAGTCTGTTAGCCAAGCCCTGTACCTTATAGACTGCCCAAAGGAAAAGAGTGTCTTGTTCTAACTGGTCCTCCAGACAAAAACACGCTTTTGCAATTTATGTGCCTGGAGGGGTGCCTTTCTCCAGTGCTCACTCAGGGGCTGTATGTGGGGGGCCCTGCCAGGGAGGCTCATGGACAGGGGCCTGGCTTCAGTGAGGAGCAGAGCCCAGCAGCATGGAGGTGAAGAGCAGGCCATAGGCAGAGGGTCCAGACGACAAGGATGCTAGACAGGCCAACCTCAGAATCAGATGCTCATCCTTCGGTAGATCATCAGCACAACTCAATCTCACTCATGGAGGCACTGGGCCCTGGCTACATTATCAAGGCAGGTATTGGCACATGGGTACACTAGTAAGTGGTAGACCAGTCAGGGGTTTGGGTACAATGTAGGGAAGAGGCACGGACCCAGTTACCAAAGGCAAGCATGAGGTCAGAGAAGCTCCTGAAATGTTCCTGGTCATCGAACAGGATTAGGCCTTGAGTTTGGGGTAGGGGCTAAGCTCACAGAGTGGAATGGAGTGTGGACAGAGGGAGCCAAATGTTCATTGCAACCAACATAATTTATAAACATAATTTTCCCCTTGCTTTAGGGACTGTATTTGAGGCTTGCTGGAAGCCCACAGGCTTCCATTTAGTGAATACAATTGAATGGTAAGAGGAGGGGTAAAGAAACCCAGCAGAGACCCATGAGGTCGCAGTAAGTTAAAAGAGTAGGAAATTTGCCTGTAAGCTGAAGCGAACAATGTCATGAGTTAACTCCTGTGAGAGTTCTTACCCTGAACCTAATAGTGGTAGGGGTGGTCAGCTCATCCCAGCTTGCCTGGAACTTGCCTAGGTTTAGCACTGAAAGTCCTGTGTCCCTGGACCCCTTCAGTCCCAGGGAAGATGGGATGGTGGATCATCCTACAAGTGAGTCACCCACAAATCATGAGGTCTGCTTCTCTTGTTACTGTACTCACACAACACACCAGAAAGGGACCAGTGAGCTCCTCAGGACGTGAGAAGTGACCCAGGCTCATTGAAGTAGAGCAGGACCTTGGGGCCTACCTTCAGGCAGCAGAGAAGAGTGCCCATTGAAAGCACAGCATAGCATGAAACAGCAGGAGTAAGAATACAAATCTTTAATGTAATCCCCACTCAGTACACTTTAGAACAGCAATTCCCCTTGCTAATCTGGACGCTACTGTTTTCTTTATATCATAATTAGTAGTAATATAGTTCTTCCTACTAAAAATAATTTTTTATTCTGTAAGTCAATTCTGAAATTTCCACTTACTTTTTCATTTCCTTTTTCAATAGTTTAGAAAATCTAAAATACAACAGTGGAACTCAATTGGTCTCCTGAAATAGATGCTATACTAAAAATATTGTTCACCACCTGACTGTTATACGTAGCATGGCCCCAGGGGACGTGTGAACGCACTTAGCATTTTACTCTTTAAAGTGCCATTCATCTTCATCACTTACGGGTGACGTGCATACCATAGTCACCTATCAATAGGTTGATTTTTTTTACATACATGGCATAATCTTCTGAAGAATATTTTACTTAGATGTTAAGTGAATTCTGCTCAGGAGGTCTATAAACCCTTTCTTATCAACATGCCAATTAATAAGAACATATTGCAATCGTCAAGTATTTTACATATTTCTCAGCATTCTGGCATCCATTACCTCATTTTTTTCCCCTCCTTCGACACACCCTACTGTCAACAGTCAGAACAATAGGATTGTCATTTATTACTAAATGCCTTTGTTTTGAAAGGAGAATTCTTTCAGGCTTGAGCAGTTACCTACTTTATCACGAACACTCTAACATCTGCAATTTTCTAAACTTCAACATGCAAGGCCTCAAAATTTTAATCGTTCCTTCAGTAAACAAATACTTATCAGACCCTTATTGTGTGCCAGTCATGGTTAAGGTTCTAGGAAAGCAGCAGTAAACAATCTGTTGCGCTTAAGCCAAGAGAGGGAAACAGAGAATAAATAAGTAAACAAGTAGGTGTATGATGTCTAGAAGTTAAAAGTGTTATTAAAAATAAAGCAGAGTAAGCTATATGTATGTGTACATGTGAGCATGCATGAGCATGTGTTGGGAGAGTATTTTAGATTAGGCGTCAGGAATGGCCTCTCTGAGGAGTGACATTTAAACAGAAGATGGAAGAGTCAGCTCTGGAAAGAGCATTCTAGGGAGAGAGAAAGGATGGGCAAAAGTCCCAGGATGTTCAGTGAAGAACAATATTTTTGTGAAAAGTTGGATTTTATTCTAACAGAGTTTTGATCTGGCAAGTTTCAGGCTATCTCTTATGGTTTAAAAAAATCACTCTGGCTGTTGTGTGTAGAGATTAGACTGAGGTGGTTGTTGTTGAGTCAGCTCTGACTGATAGCCACCCCACATATAACAGAACGAAACATTGCTCGGTCCTGTACTATCTTCACAATCGTTGGTATGCTTGAGCTCATTGTTGTGGCCACTGTGTATTTTGAGTGCCTTCCAACCTAGGAGCTCACCTTCCAGCACTGCATAGAATAATATTTTATTGTGATCCACAGGGTTTTAATTTGCTAATTTTTGGAAGTAGATTACCAGCCTTTCTTCTTATTCTGTCTTAATCTGGAAGCTCCGCTGAAACTTGTCCACCATGCATGATCCTGCTGGCATTTGAAATACAGGTGTTATAGTTTTCAACATGATAGCAACATACAGGCTACCATAAGTACAACAAAATGACAGACGGGTGGTGGAGACTGAGGTAGGGGGCAAGATTAAAAGCAGGGAGATGGGCTAGGAGGCTATTGCAGTAATCTAGGTGAGAGACTGACGGTGGTTTGAATTAGGATGGCAGCAGCAGAGGCGGGAAAAAGTGGTTGTACTCAAGATATATTTTGAAGATAGAGCACAGGAGGACTTGATAATGAATTCCAAGTGCAGAGTACAGAATGGACATGTCAAGCTTGTTGAATAGTCATTCTTGGAGACACCAGTGTGTTCTTAAAACCAAACAGTCTAGATGGGAGTCCCTAGGAGTAAGTATTTACAGAAAGAAAAGTGGGTTGAGGACCAATCTCTAGGGAATTTCAACAAAGTCCTTGAGAAAGTGAGAGGGGATGGGACTCGGTACACACAACTGAAGACGTGGCCTTAGTAGACCAGGGACAGTTTCATCCTTAGTAATAGAAAGGGAAGGAGGAGTATATCAGCTCAGAGATGGGTACGGTGGAACATTTTCTGGTGAGAAGATCAGGTAGTTCTCGCTTGATTGCATTTATATCTAAGTAAAACAGTACAGGAGGTCATCTACTGAAAGCATGGGAGGGAAGGAGGTGTTAGGGATTGAGGACAGATAAGAAGGATGAAGCAGTCAGTTTACAGAGACAGAGTGAATAGACAAGGAAATGTAGGATGACCAAGCAGCAGCCAGGACTCACTTGAGATTTGTGGCCATACATTTAAAGTGGCATGAGCTACCAGGGCTGTGTATTGTTTTCCCAGCCATGTTCAGCTTGAGTAGTAGAATAGGAATAGAATTAGGTTAAACGTGGGTTGGGATTTTACTTGGGAAGGAGGAAGAGAGCAGGAAGGGAATAAGGCTATGTGTACTCTTTATATTCCAGGAGTACTATCACTGACTATGGATGAAAGAAATGCTGTGATTGACTTTTAAAAGATCATAAAATCATTACTCTAAAAGATCAGACTGAAATACAGAGGGGGATTAAGTAAATTTTATCAAAGGTAACCCATTAGCATTGCAAGCATTGTATACGCTAAGCTTGAAGTGTTTAAGTAAACAAAATTCCATATTAAACAATTTTCATACTTATTTTGTTGCTGTTCAAATGTTGAAATAACTTAGCACATTGCTGGGAACAGCTTAGCGACTCAATAAACACATGTTAGCTAAATTAATGAGTACCAAGGGTCTACTCCATAAAGTATGATATAAGTAGCCTGATGAAGCTTAAAAATCATTGAAGTATCAAACAGATACAAAAGCTGTACCCATTACCCAGCTTCTACAATTATCAGCACATGGCCAGTCTTGTTTCCTCTATATTTACTCCCTCTGGAGTAAATTTACTATCCTCTGGATAATCATGAAGAAAATCCAGACAGCGTATCATTTCATTCATAAACATTTCAGTATCAAAGCATTTTTTAACCTATGTTAGCCATATGTCTTAGGCTGTGTTCTCTAGAGAAGCAAAACTAGTGAAGCGTATATACACGTATATATATAGAAAAAGAGAGAGACTTATCTCAAGGACATGGCTCACGTGGTTGTAGAGGCTGGCAAGTCCCAAGTCCATGGCTCAGGTGTCAGTCTGGAGGCTTCT
>NW_004443974.1:19413480-19415453 GCF_000243295.1 Trichechus manatus latirostris | reverse complement strand
CAAGTTGACATACAACCTTAATGATCACAGTCCACCCCTTGTCTACTTGGCATCTGTACACATCTACTTAAACCATACACAATCTCTAAATAAAGACAACTATAAAGTCATACTTGTTCCTAACATGATACAACTAACATGTATACAACCAAAAACACACTAGCCCTGTTTACATCTTATATTTTATAAGTGAAGAAAACAAAAATATTTGATGCACCCATACAAGGAAGAAATACTCATAACAATTACAGTCCTCATTTCTCCATTGTAGCTGGTATTTAGAACGACCTTCTCCTACTACCCGTTCCTTATTCCTTTACCCTCAGCAAACACTTCATCTGGTTATGGTTCTTTGCCTGGTGGGGTGACCCAAACCTTCATTCCTGAAGGATCTGGGCCATGTCCAAACTGTGTTGCTGTAGTTTTCCATTCACAGGGCATGGTAGTACTAAGAGATGCTTAAAGGATCTCCTGTATTCCAGACATACTCTTCTCACCTCTTTTATGTAATATCAATCCAATTTCCTCTTGGTAATTAGGATCAATAACATCAGCCACTCTGGTAACCCCCTTCTTTGCCTGTTGATCCAGAGGCTTGAGGAGCCCAAAGAAGCTGGGTGGCATTCTTAACTTCCAGTTCAATGGAATCCATGTTGTGTCTCCAGGTGAGGTATTCCTCCCTTTGGAACTAAGACCTGTAGTCCCACAGAGCATAGGGTCTCAGAGACAGGAAGCAAAAACTTTGCCTGTGGATCACTAGGGGTAACAATAGTGAATGGTGCCACTCCCATTTCTACCCCTCGGTTCCTAGATCTGTGAATCCTGGCTATGGGAGAAACAGCACCATATATTGGACAGTGGTTTAGAGCCTATACAGCCTCCTGGAGAACATGGCCCTAACCCTGAAAAGTATTGTCACCTAACTGGCACAGTATTTGTGTCTTTAAAAGGCTATTCCATCATTTTATCAAGACAGTTACTTTAGGATGCTGGGGAACATGGTAAGACCAGTGAATTCCATGAGTGTATGTCCATTGCCACACTTCATTTGCTGTGAAGTGAGTCCCTTGATCCGAGGCAATGCTGTGTGGGTTACCATGACAGTGAATAAGGCAGTCTGTGAGTCCACATATGGGTAGTTTTGGCAGAAACACTGCATGCAGTGAAGGCAAATCCATATCCAGAGTACATGTCTATCCCTATAAGAAGGAAATGCAGCCCTTTCCATGATGGAAGTGGTCCAGTGTAATCAACCTGCCAGCAGGTTGCTAGCTGATCGCCTCGAGGAATTTGATCGCCTCGAGGAATTATGCCATAATGGGAACTCAGTATTGGTCTCTGCTGCTGGTAGATTGGGCACTCATTAGCGGCTGTAGCCAGGTCAGCCTTGGTGAGTGGAAGTCCATGTTGTTGAGCCCACACATAACCTCCCCCTGCCACTATGGCCACATTGTTCATGAGCCCATTGGATAATGACAGGAGGAGCTGGGGAAAGAGGATGACTGGTTTCCACAGAATGCATCTTCCTATCCACTTGGTTGTTAAAGCCCTCTTCTGTTGAGGTTACCCTTTGGTGAGCGTTCACATGAGATACAAATGTCTTCACTTCTTTGGCCCACTCAGAGAGATCTATCCACATACCTCTTCCCCATACCTCCTTGTCACCAATTTTCCAATCATGTTCCTTCCAAGTCCCTGACCATCTAGCCAAACTATTGGCCACAGTCTATGAATCCGTATACAATTGCACATCTGGCCGTATCTCTTTCCAAGCAAAGTGAACAACAAGGTACACTGCTCAAAGTTCTGCCCATTGGGACAATTTCCCTTCTCCATTGTCCCTCAGGGAGGTACTAGGCTTGAGTTTTCTCTTCCTCAGTCAACTGATCATAAAGGAACTCCCCATGAGGCCGTAGGTACAGACTGGGAGAGGAAAGATAATGTGACAGGGGTGGAAACCATGGGCATTGGGG
>NW_004443974.1:19411055-19412893 GCF_000243295.1 Trichechus manatus latirostris | reverse complement strand
CCCGCCAGGCCTTGTGCCTCCTTTTTAGTTGTAGGAGGGGCCAGATGCAATAACTTATCCTTCACTTCAGAAGGAATATCTTGACATGCCCCACACCACTGGACCCTTAGAAATTTCACTGAGATGGAAGGTGCGTGAATTGTCAGGTTAATTTCCCACCCTCTAGCATGCAAATATCTTACCAATAAGTATGGAGTCATTGATACTTCTTCTTTACTAGGTCCAATCAGCATAGTATCATCAGTGTAATGGACCAGTGTGATATCTTGTGGAAGAGAAAGGTGATCAAGGTCCCTGCAGACTAAATTATGACACAGGGCTTGAGATTTGATATATCCTTGAGGTAGGACAGTAAAGGTGTATTGTGAGCCTTGCCGGCTAGAGGCAAACTGTTTCTGGTGTTCCTTTGAAACTGGAAGAAACTGGAATCAATAAAAAGGCATTGGCTAGATCAACAGCTTCATACCAGGTACCAGGAAATGTATTTGCTAAGCAATGAAACCACATCTGGAACAGCATCTGCAGTTGGAGTCACCACCTGGTTAAGTTTTCAGTAATTCACTGTCATTCTCCAAGATTAATCTGTTTTTTCACAGGCCAAATAGGTGAGTCGAATGGGGATGCGGTGGGATTCACTACCCCTGCATCTTTCGAGTCCTTTATGGTGGCAGTAGTCTCTGCAATCCCTCCAAGAATGTGGTATTGCTTTTGATTTACTATTTTCCTAGGTAGGAGCAGTTCTAATAGCTTCCACTTGGCCTTTCCTACCATAATAGCCCTTATTCCACATGTCAAGAATCCAATGTAGGGGTTCTGCCAGTTGCTGAGTATGTCTATTCCAATTATACATTCTGGAACTGGGAAAATCACTACAGGATGGGTTTGGGGACCCACTGTGAGACAGACATGAGCTAAGACTCCATTTATAACCTGACCTTCATACACTCCCACTCTGACTGGTGGGCCACAGTGACATTTTAAGTCTTCTGGAATTAGTGTCAATTCAGAGCCAGTGTCCAGTAATCCCCGAAAATTCTGATTATTTCCTTTTCCCCAGTGAACAGTCACTCTCATAAAAGGCCATAGATCCCTCTGGAGAAAGCTGGGAGAAAACTCAGGAGTATAAATATTTGGCAGTGCAATGGGGTCCTTCCTAAAGGGATCCAGCCTACCCTTCATTCAAGGGGTTGTAGGTCTGTAAACTCATTCAAGTCTGGGAATTGATTGAGGGGCCAAGACTCTCTATATTCTGGTGATTCAAGTTAGACTGCCATTCACTTGATCTAGAATTCTTCTGCTTGTACAGATCAAGTAAACATTTAGTAGATTTCCCATCTATTTCACTTCTAAGGACACCATAACTAAGTCGCCAACGCCATAAATCCACATGAGTCAGACTATTCTGATTACTGCTTTGACTCTGCTGTCCTTTATGGTAACCTCATCCACCACGTCGTTGTCAATTAAGTGCCGCCACTTGGCCCCTACCACCACAGGCTACAATTAGACCCATTGTAGTTAGGTGTTTTAATTTTCAGTTAGGGCAGTTCCCACTGTCAAATCTGACTTACATAAAACAGCAATCACAGAAGTCTTTAAGGAAGCTGGGGCTCTGTTGACAAATTTGTTCCTCACCATTGTGGTAAAGGGTATGTCCTCTGGGCACTCCATGTTTGCATCTGTGGGTCTAACCTGATAAATCCACTCTAACATTCCAATTTCCCTAAGCCTTTGGTATACCTTCTTCTACAGTATACCAAGGCATGTCTGGTACTTCGACTTGATTTAGTGTAGGCCACCACATAATCCATGCATCAGCAACCCAAACAAATAAACTA
>NW_004443974.1:19391523-19392809 GCF_000243295.1 Trichechus manatus latirostris | reverse complement strand
GTGCTTGCTTCCATCAACAAATGCTTGAGCTACATTTCTGGGGCTTGGGGGTGCGGGGGGAGGTTGTGTTGCTGTCGTCTGTTTGAAGCTTTGCTCATAGTATTTAGTGAATGGTCTAATTGCTACATACAGTGGTAGAGAGGCCTGGGGAGTGTGTGCTCACCAGCTGAATTTATGTTCTCAGGAACGTGCTAATTAGTAACTACTGCAAAAAATATACAGTAGTTACTCTTGGTTTATTACTTGGCAAACTACTGAGAATCCAGGGAAACCAACCCTTACATTTTGTACTTCAAGGGATATTGCTTTGTGTTTTTCCCAACGAGTACATTTTAATGAAAAGGCAGTCTTGCCAGGTTATGGGCACTGAGGAATTACCAAAAGACTTTCCACGAAAAGTGGGGTGAGACCCTACCATGCCTTTCAGCAACCAGCTACCTCCTGCTGGCCCCCTACCTCTTGCCACCAGCTGCAGCTGCCCTAGAAGTCTGGCTTGATCCTAGGAAGCTAAGGCCACAGACCTAACATGAGGATTGAGGTCCCTCCAAAAATGTTGCTTCTAAGGAAGGAACAAAAAGTGAGCAGAAGCTTGGCTGCCCATGGGCTTCTCCTCTGAGGTCCAGATTTGAGCCATCTAGCCTAAGACGAACTTATTTAGTCAGTTAGCAACTCCAGAGACATGATATTACCATTAAATTTATCTCCTGGCTTGGGGTAGAATAGCCAAATTGGTAGGAAATTTATTATACTGAAATGGCTTTGATAACTTTCTTGGGTGGGAGGAATATATATCTACATCTGTGTAAATATAGAGTCCCTGGGTGGCACAAATGATTAAGAACTTGACTACTAGCCGAAAGATTGGCAGTTCTAACTCCCCCAGGTGCACCTGAGAAGAAAGTCCCGGTGATCTACTTCTGAAAAATCAGCCATTGAAAATCCCATGGCGCACAGCTCTACTGTAACACACAGAGGGTCTCCATGAGTCAGAATCCACTCAACAGCAACTAACAATTAACAATAGATATAGATATGTCTTCTTGACCAAGAAAAGGGAAAGAGAGGGAAACGTGGGAGTCAGTTCAGTAAATCATATAATGTTACACACATCAAGTGACACGCTGGCATTTGTTTCAATTCCTCTTTAAAAAGAAAAAAATTAAGTAAATTAGCTTGTGCAAAGGTAGTTCTTTTATGTCAAAATTAGTTAATCACCTAAGAATGGGGTACTTCTTTCTCCAGAAATCTGAAAAATATTTTATAAATGGGGGGGGAGGGAGTGTTCT
>NW_004443974.1:19389450-19390350 GCF_000243295.1 Trichechus manatus latirostris | reverse complement strand
AAGCATTATTCATTCAAAAAGAGGTTCCCCTAAAAGTTCATTATCTTGGAAGGCTTGGGATCATTAATTCATTCAATAACTACTTGAGCACTAACTCTGTGCCAGACATGGGTTAAGCATCAGTATGGTTGGAATAGTCATCAGCAGAACTTTGAGCAGAAGATGGTGGATCTGGGCAAGATGATGAAGAAACAACATGAGAAGGATATAGGACAGGGTGATGGAGTGGAGGTGGGGCTGGAAGCGACCAGAGGAGCTTCTGATCGTGTACCCATGGCTACAGTCTTTCTTCATGTGACTCGTGGACTTCCCTTTGTCATCCTATGCCTGAGAATATATGAAGGAGGCTGGGAAGGCAAAGGGACGTTCAATTGTCATCACTGGCATCTTTCTGATCATTGCACCATCATCAAATGCATTGGGATAACCATGACTTGATACTTTCCTTCACTGAGCCCATAACTGTACCATAAGATAGATAACAATTCTAGACAACAATTCTAGATTAAACGTCATAGAAGAACTTCATTCAGGGAGCCCTGGAAATGGAAAGAAGATAAGTTATACTCTTATAGACTAAGGCCCCAAGTTCAAACCACCTGACTTCAAAGGCAAATTAAGCTTCCTCTGGGCAGTTTACATCTCATTGCTTCTGTAGATTCTCTAACCTGTTCGGCTCATTCAGACTCTCTGTTAAGTAAAGTACAAGAAAGATCTTACTGCCTGTAAATTCAATCAGTTACGTAAAAGCCTTCCCAAGATACAAATACCTAATTCATGATTGGTAACTTTGGACCGTGAGTGACTTGCCATTTTTCAGACGTTCTCAACGCAACATGTTGTTCAGAGTTTTCTCCGCCTTTTAGAGGGTCTTTCCTGGAAATTATTCTGTTTGAATAG
>NW_004443974.1:19388282-19389148 GCF_000243295.1 Trichechus manatus latirostris | reverse complement strand
GCCAGATCTAATAGGCTCCTGTCATGATGACATAGACCTTCTTGATGTGACCCAATCTCTTTCCTGTTTCACTGCTAATAAACAGATTCTCCATTATCTTCTCCTCTTGTTTTTCTAGCTTCATCTCTTGTCGCAACACCATGTAGACCTTATTATGGTCCACCCATTCCAAGCTACTTGCAGTCTTCTTTAAATGACATGTCTTTTCAGATATGTTTTTGTCCCTTTTTGACATCTGCTGAACTTCCATCCTCCACCCACCTGTAAACCTGCATTCCCTCCAAATCTCAACTCAAAAATCTTCTCCTCTGTAAAGATCCCCCCCTTCCACTGCCCTGCTAGGCCCAGTTACTCACCACATCCTCCACGTTCCGTCATAACACTACTTATTTTGGTAGAGTGGCTACGTGTCCTTGCCCTGCCTGTCCGCACTATCCCCCATCATCTGTAGATTGTGAGCTCCTGGTGAGCAGGACCTGTGTCTTGTTTTTGTCATCCTGCAAGCCTAGCACAGTGCCTGGCACGTACATGTAGGTGCTCAAAGATTTTTATTGTAAAGATCAATAATTCATGTTTTTGGCCTTACTTTTAGCTCTTATTTCCATACTGACATAGAAATGTAATAGAAGGGCTTAGATGTTAAAAGCTATGAAGAAAAGGCAGATGATAAAATAATAATTATATGGAAATACTGAGAGGATGAAAATAAATAGGAACATGTACAGGCAAAGACCATCAGCCATACCTCTGTTAGGAGCATGAAAGCACTGAATCTTAGAAATTTGATTGTGTTCCTGTTGAATCATTATTGTTGTTAGATAATTTCCACCTTATGAACTTAAGAGTCTAAGGATTTTTTTTTTTTT
>NW_004443974.1:19380233-19381359 GCF_000243295.1 Trichechus manatus latirostris | reverse complement strand
GGGGGGGGCACAGATGAAAGCCAAGACACCAGTTAAGAGATTTTGCAATAATCCAGGCAAAAACTGATGGTGGCTTAGACTAGGGGTAGTAGCAGCTGAAGTGTTAAGAAATAGTCAGATTCTGGCTATAATTTTGAAGGTAGAGTAGGTGAGATTTACCATTAAATTGGGTATGGAGCTGGAGAGAAAGAGACAAATCAAGGATGACTCCAAAGTTTTTGGGCTGATCAGTAAGAAATAAGGAGTTTCATTTTCTGATACGGGAAAGACAGCAGGCAGGTATGGGAGAAAATCAGGAGTTTATCTTTTGGCCATGTCGAAAATGAATGCCTAATAGTGTATGTGGAGATGTTAAAAGGGGTATGGTTATATGAGTCTGGAGTTCAATGGAGAGATTAAATGTGAGAGTTGTCAGTGTGTAGATGGTATATGAAGCTATGTGAGTAAGTAAGATCACCAAAGTAGTGCATACAGAGAGGAAGGGAGAGGGCAGGAGAGAAAGAAGAAAAGAGGACCAAGAGCTGAACCTTGGGACAGTCCTAGCATCCGAGGTCAGGGAGATGAGAGGAACCAGCAAAAGAGATGAAGAAGGAACAGCTAGTGAGGTAAGAGGGAAACCAGGAGAGAGCACTGTCTGGAAGCCAAATGAGGAAGGAAGATATTTCCAAGAGGAAGAAAGATATTTCCAAGAGGAAGAAATGCTCAACTGTGTCAAATGCCACTGACAGGTCAAGTAGAACAAGACCTGGGAATGGACTATCAGGGACATTCCAGGTCCTTTTCTCCCCATCCCAGGCTTGGCTAATTTTCTCTCTGTCTCTCCTGCTCTTGCTTCTCCCTCATGAAGACACTTGCCTTCTTTCTCCTCTTCCCCTTCAGGACATTAGTGAGCTTAGGTTTTTCACAAATACCATCAAGAGAGCTGTCTTTAGGCAACTTCTCCTTTCAATATTTTTACGACCAGCTCTGGCCAGCAATGTAAACCTCTCCTGAGAAAATACAGCCCAATGGACCCTTTTTTGAAATGAGGAGAGGGCAAAACAAATAGAAAATAAAATCTAAATGAATAACTCAATAAATAACCCTGCTACACAGAAAAGATATTCTTTACTTTTAGGCAAAGCAC
>NW_004443974.1:19377211-19379366 GCF_000243295.1 Trichechus manatus latirostris | reverse complement strand
TACACAACAGTATCAGACCACTGTGATTCATAGTTTTCATTGGGTGATTTTCAGAAGTAGATCACCAGGCCTTTCTTCCTAGTCCATCTTAGCCTGGAAGCCCCACTCAAACCTGTCCAGCATTAGAGCAACATGCAAGCCTCCACTGAAAGACAGGAGTGGTGGCTGTGCTTGAGGTGCATTGGCTGGGAATTGAATCTGGGTCTCCTGCATGGAAAGTAAGAATTCTACCGCTCAACCACCACTGCCCTCTACTTCACGTCTACTGAATCAAAAACTCTGGGGGGTGGAACCCAGCAGTCTGTATTTTAGCAAACCCTCCAGGTGATTCTGATTCATGCTAAAGCTTGAGAGCTGCTCTGGCGCAGACATGGATAAGAAGTGATGCATGCTAAAGCTTGAGAGCTGTTCTGGAGCAGACATGGATAAGAAGAGCTGATAACTTGAAATGCGGATTTCTACACACCCCTTCATGTGGTAATTTTCCATGCACAAACTAGTTCTTTGCACATTAGAATCAGGGTTTTAAGAGGAATCCTTAAAGTGCCACTTTCTTCTATATAATATTAGGATAGCCCACTTTCTAGAATAATGGCATTAGCACTTACTGCAGTCAGATACATTGTTGGTGGCAGCATTAGGAAGAAACCAAGTAGCCATTTCACACAAACATGACAGAGTAGAATAATGAGGTCAAACACTCCCAGTGATTAAGAACCCAAAGTGCCCATTGCATACCTATGGGCTGCTTCCCCATTCCTCCTCCTCAAGCACTCCGATGTGATTAAATGATCGCAAGTCATGAGGCATTTATTTATAAGAGAGAAAAGTAGAAGAGCTTTCTTTCTAGCACTATCTAGGGATATGTTAGAACATGAGAAAAACTTTAAACTGATATTTTCCCCTTACAGTATTCATGCAGGTGCTGCGGTATGGTTGTTGCTCGTTTCTTTGCTTACCAATCTAATCCTTCCCTGGAGCTGCATCCCTCGGAGTATCTACAGGAAGTATCTCTGATAGTGAACAGCTGTGGTTTAGATGTAGTGCGAAACCTAATCTCAGAAAACAGGGCAGGGGGTAGGGGGAAAAAGTCAGTGTTGCACTTTTTAAGCAAGGAAAAGAAGCAACAAAGGAACAGAGAACAAACCCAGGCCCCTCCCTAAATATTTGAGATGGTATTGTTGATAGCTGCCATTGAGTCAGCAGCACCTGACCTCTGGCAACTCCGTGCAAGACAGAATTATACCATTGTGATCCATAGATTGTCACTGGCTGATTTTTGGAAGTAGATCACCAGGCCTTTCTTTCTAGTCCAGATGAGTCTGGAAGCTCCACTGAAACCTGTTCAGCATCACAGCAACACACAGCCGTCACTGAGATGCGTGGTGGCTGCACTTGAGGTGTGTTGGCTGGGAATTGAATCCGGGATTCCCACATGGAAGTGAGAATTCTATCACTGAACCACGACTGCTCCCAAATATGAGATAGGCATTTAATTTTTTACAGCTACCAGAAATGAGTTTGAATTGCTAAGGCATGAGAGGGATAGAATGACTATACCCACTGATTTATCCAGGAATAAATAGTCATCCCAGAGTAATTATTAATAGTGCCCCCTTCAGTTGCAAAAAATGTCCTGGTGGTATGATAAATTATAAGATCATCATAGGGAAGAGACAATTCAATCACACGCAAAGAGTGAAGACTCTGGAGTTCCTAATAGGTCTCCGCTGAAAATTCCAGCTCTGCTAATTTTTGGTTGTGTGAATTTTGCAATTTATTCTCTATACCTCAGTTTCCTTAACTATAAAATAGGGATTAAAATATCTCTGCTATAGGGTTGTTGAGCAGATTAATCATATGCAATCCACCAGGACTAGGGCCTGAAAGTAGCACTCCGCAACTACTACTCCCACGTACGGGGAACAAGCCCAGTGGACTTAACTACATTATTCACTACAGTTCAGAAGTTGATACACAGCCATACTGTGGTTCCATTTGTAACAAGTTGTTTTTGTTTTTTAACCTGCTGCAGTGTCATTTCCTTTTCAAGACTTATAAGGACATAGAGAAAAACTATGTCTTTCAGAGAAGACCATATTTGCACTTAAAAAACCGAGTTCGTGTTCACAAATTTGAACCAGAGCCTCAAGTT
>NW_004443974.1:19375248-19376478 GCF_000243295.1 Trichechus manatus latirostris | reverse complement strand
CCCTTCCCTCGGCTCATATGTGATAATGGCAGTCAGATATTTTAATAACCTTGGTGATGAAGGAAGATCACCTCTATCCTAGCCTACAGCCTCTTAGCTGCTAAACCATATCAACCACCTCAGCAGGAACAGAATTAGGTTTCCATTTCAGTCATACAGCTCCTTATTCATTTCACCTGGAGGAAATAATCGCTTTCATGGACATCCTTTCAGCAAGGGGAGGAATGTAAACCTTTGTTTACACCTATCTCCCCAGCGGCCTGGACACTTTGTTGTTCCAGGTGGGTCCAATTCTGAGAACTAGCAAGGCTTCAATTTAAAAGTGCAGGAGAGCTGAACTGAAATTGGCTATTTGAGTCTAAAAGAATAGGGGCTCTTCCAGACTTAATCCAGACGGACAGATGCAATGTGCACCCCTCCCCAGGTCACATGCCGTTCAGCATGTTCTTCTCTGGGTCTCTGACCACTGACAAGGCCCAGTAGTTTGGGCCTGTGAAAGGACACCATGGGGCCGCTTACACGGCTGCCATGTCCACTTTCAGCAGGATACATTAGCCCTGTTAAGATATAACAGCCAGTCACTTCATAACTACCAACGTATGCCTGTTCCTTCACCTGTGCTAGACCCTAAGTACAGATCCTAGGCACTGTACATTTTATTTTTATTTCACAAGCATTTATTTGAACTATCTTCTGAGTGTGAGACACTATGGGAACCAGAATGTTGACTAAGAGCGGTGAGGTCTCCGTCCTAAGGAACTTACAGTTTAGTGGAGGAAACTTTCATTAAAGCAAGGCAGAATAAAATAACTGCAAGACTATATGTGAAAAATGAACAATAGGACCACAAAGGAATGAATAATTAATTCTCCCTGAGGGAGTTGGGAAGGGCCCTAGAGATTGGTATCGTTTGAACTGGGCCTTGAAGATTGAGTTGGGGTCTCTGAAGGGCTACAATAAATATAGCCATCTTTCTCATCCAAGTTGTGAAAATTTTGAGAAATAAAAGAAACATTTGATGGGATCCAAAATATCATTTGTATTACTTGTAAGGGGCATACGAGTTGGCAGATACGGTTTAAGTCTGTTGGCCACGTGGACTTAATACCACTATCGGTGGCCATCAAGTTGATTCCAACTCATGGTGACCTCATATGTGAGTAGAACTGCTCCATGGGGTTTTCAATGGCTGATCTTTCAGAAGTAGATCCCAGGCTTTTCTTCCAAGGC
>NW_004443974.1:19371544-19372408 GCF_000243295.1 Trichechus manatus latirostris | reverse complement strand
TAGTTAACAGTAGCAGGAGGTAAACTAACCTACAATGATACATGAGGAGAGCCAATAGGGACCCCATCCCAGGGGAAGTGGGAATCACCAGGAAGCCAGCAGACAAATGGAGGCAGAAGAAGTCATGGAACTGAGAATCAAAGACCGAGAACAAGGGCATGACAAATGTAGCTCAAGTTCTAGAACAGTAGCCCAAGGTCCAAGGAAAAGCCTCATCTGAGAGAGTGAGACAGGCCAAGGCTTACAGAGCATAGGCTAGAGATAGCAGTGGGACTGGGCAGTGTCTTTCCGGGACAATCTGCTGAAATGAAGGGCAAGCCCAAGTCTTGGAATCCACATTGCCAGGAAGGGAGCAGGCAAATGTCCCTGGGTAGTACTAACAGTTAACGCACTCAGATGCTAACCAAAAGGTTAGAAGTTCAAGTCCACCCAGAGATGCCTCAGAAGAAAGGCTTGGCAATCTACTTTCTCTCACGGCTAGAGAGAAAAGCAACGCATGAAGACAGTCCCCAAAATGAAAGCCAGCTGGTAGGGTCTGGTACAGAATTCCTATGAAAAATGCCTGGAGCAGTGACAATATGCAAAATAAATTAGTTCAACAGTATTGAAAATGGGGCAGGGGGAAGGTTTCACTATTTTATTTTGATAGATTTTATATTCTCAGTCCCCAGGAAAAGAAATGCTACGCACCAGTTTTTAATTAATTATCACTGTCTGTGGGAGGCATTCCCATTAATCCAAAGTCTATATGTCAGTGTCTTGACAACCCCATATCTCCAGCCAAAATTGTTGAGATTTTAAATGCCAAGGTAAAATATACATGTATATTTATGCAGGAATATTGGTATTAGCTTTAAATATGGA
>NW_004443974.1:19368169-19370215 GCF_000243295.1 Trichechus manatus latirostris | reverse complement strand
AAAACTTAGCTAAAAATTGATCTTCTATGCTCATCTCCATGTAAATATAGACCATTTTCCAATAGCAAATACATTATCCCTTATGCTCATAAGCATTTTAGATTATATATGGTGAGGACACAAAATTAAACTTAGTTTGATCAAAAATCTCCATTATCCAGGCATTTCCCTACAATGCACCAAATGTTTTTATGAGTGCCTGAACTGATTATAGATTATGGCATCATTTCAGCAGAGAGACATGATTGCCGCATTTTAAGAAAAAGAAAATAGGTAGCCTGGAATTTTCAGACATTTTTCTCTTCTTGCCGCCTCTCCCAAGCCAGTCTTTATTTAAGCTACTTTCTACACTTTTCACTTTATTGGTAACCCATGCTGAATTGCAAAGCAATAGGAACAAAATGTGACAAACATCCAAGTGGTTATCTTTTGCAGTGAACAATTAATTGGGGTTCTGTATGTAATTTGAAAGCCCTAGCTCTATCTGGAATCCTTTAGAATACATCTGCTAAATACATTACTCAGGCTCAAATTTTTGTAGGCTATCATGCTTATCTGTCTTGGAAGAAGTACGTAAGAATGCTCCTTAGAAGTGAGGATGGTGAGACTTCATCTCACATACTTTGGTAGTGTTACCAGGAGGGACTAGTCCCTGGAGAAGGACATCATGCTTAGTAGAGTGTCAGCGAAAAAGAGGAAGACCCTTAACAAGATGGATTGACACAGTGGCTGCAACAATGGGCTCAAATATGGCTATGATTATGAGGATGGCGCAGGACCGGGCAGTGTTTCATTCTGTTGGACGTGTGGTCGCTATGAGTCGGAACTGACTTGACTGCACCTAACAACATAATGCTCTGCAATTGCAAACACTAAAGAGTTTAGCAAGCATCCTGCCTCTTCCTGCTTAAAGCAACTCTACATTGCTCTAAAATTAAATTCTACTGGAAATCTCTGAAAACTACTACAAGTCCCTGGTTATGGTAAAAAATAAAAAATTATTTCAATCAACCAAAGAGTTAACTTCCTTTCCCTCAAGCCAGAAAAACAAGTGTTCACAAAGTCCCTGAAGGATCTAGATAAAATGATTTTTTTCTTTCCTGATTAATAGAGATTATGTTTTTTAAACAACAAAAAAAAGTAAACAACTTTTTTTGTGAATGGCCGGTAGGTTTAACTGAGAAAGCGTAAGTTTGGGAGACTCTTCAAAGGACTTTATATGCATATAAAATATATATATATATATATTTTTTTTTTTCAATGAAAATGGCAATAGGCCTTGTGAATCCAGCTCTATATGCAGTGGATTCTCAAAATATTTCCTTTATGTCATTAATAAACATATTGTTCTTTGGTATTTTATAAAGACTTTTTTTTTTTTTTGCCAGTAAAGTCCTATCCTACAGAATCTATTTTTTTAATTTGTGAATTTCGCTAAAGAATATTTTAATAACCTCTCTCTAAAATGTAATTTAGAAAATTAAACCGTGGAAGGGAGACAGGGAGAAAAGAAGAGATGTCCTATAGATAGTGCTTCATACTGAAAAATTTAGCAAATCAGTATACCTGGACAGTAGTAACATGATATAGTTCTCCTGGGCACAGAGTTTTGTTTGAAAACTCACCCTAGTAACTTGTCTCCCAGGCCTCAGTGAGCTTCAGAAAATAACATAAACTGCCACTCTTTGAAAGAAGCCCTGGTGGTACAATGATTAAGCGCCTGGCTACCGACCAAAAGGTTGGCGGTTTGAACCCACCCAACCACTCTGAGGAAGACAGACCTGGTGATCGGCTCCCATAAAGATTACAGCCTAGAAAACCCTATGGGGCAGTTCCACTCTGTCACACAGGGTTGCTAGGAGTTGAAATGGACTCTGGTCCCTAATGACAACAGTCTTTGCAGGTATACCAGTGTGCTTAATTTAGAGCAGGTTTTGTTGGGAACAAAGTGTTCTGGAATCCATGAACCCCTCGAAATTGCATAGAAACATTTTTGGGTATATCCATAGGTACATTTATTTTTCTGGAGAGAGGATCTCTAGATTT
>NW_004443974.1:19333884-19368069 GCF_000243295.1 Trichechus manatus latirostris | reverse complement strand
GATCATTTGATATGATTTTCTTTTTTCAGAGACAAAGGCTCTGTGTGTGTGTGTGTGTGTCCCAATAGAAAGGCTTAATGATACCATATACTGGCAAGTTTAATTTATACAAACTATAACTCGTGTAACTAAGAGGCTCAAAAATGCTTTTCTTTTAGTCTGTAATGGCTTTTACTATTTCCATGTATTATCACTGAAGTGAGAGAGAATTTGAAGGCATATATACATATTCACTATTTATGAAAAAGTAGATACTTTTCTCTATCCATTTTATATAAAATTTAGCACTGGACTTGTCTGAAAATATATGTATGTGAGTGCATACTCATTTTATATATATTATATATATATATATATACTCATTAAATATAAACATATATATTCAGCTCAGGATTAATATAATTGTTTTGATCATCTTAACTGATATGTATCTTATATATATTAGTATTTAGCTCTCAGTTAATACAGTTGTTTTCATAATCTTACTTGAGAATCAGTGTCATTCCAAATATAGGAAATCTGATCATCCCGAAAGTGTTTCTGTATTTCTAGAGGTCATCACAGTTGGATAAGTTGAGAAATGTAGTGGCAGGAAATAAACTGCCAGTTTCTCACTCTCAAACTAAACAGCCTATGAAGATTGATCCTTTGTACCTGTGTATCCTCTCAAAGGGAGAGGAGATTTCTCAGCCGTCTTGCCTGTTGTCCTGTAGATGCGAGGTCACTAGAACATTCTCGAAGGTCCATTCTAGGACATCTCCCTCCATGAGGACACTAAATGGATCACCGTTGGTGTGAGTTGGAGTAAGGATCCCACTCGCAGAATCAGTCAGTGCTCAAGAGTCAGAATTTGGCAAAAGCCTCCATTGTAAGATCCTAGAATAAGTCTAAATATGTAATTTGGTATAAAACAAGGGGTATTGTATATTGTCCCTTGATTTAAAGTCAGCAATATAGGAACATATGATAAAGCCAAGCAAAAAGAAAAATCAAACAGCATGGTACTTTGGAAAATGCTTCATGAAAATAACTTTAAACATTGGAAAAGAGACGCTCCTTTCCAAGGCCTATAAAAATACAAATCAACAGCGGGATGGGTGTTTTAGATGACTACATTGAAATACAGCAAATCCTTCTCCAAAGAAGTGTGCTGTATTAACATTTGAAGTTAGCCCTTAATCTTCAAAGTGCTTTTCAACAGGAACCTACTTAACCCTCATAATCCACAGCAATGGAGGAAAGTGTCTCTTTGACAGACAACCAAGCAGAGCTTTACAGAGACCTATTGTCTGGGTCACTAAGGGCTTCTGGATCAAAAGAGAGTGGCAAGACTTTTTCACATCCCCCTTCGTGGATTTGAAGGAGTGACTCTCAATACCTCCCCATCCACAGAAAATCCCGATGGCACCATAGGTCACCTCTCTCTCCCAGTTCCTCCTGGGGAACAAAAAGAAATCTTGGCATCTTACCTTGATCAACATTGTTTTCTTAATATAGATTCAAAATGGCACCCATTTTTATGTAACTGGCTTTTTGGACCAGTCCCTTAAGATGAAAATCAAAGCATGAAAAACAGTGACTTAAGGCCCTAGAAGACTGAAGTACTTATACTTCAGAAGTAAAGCAGGTCACATCAAGTCTCTTATGAATGGTACAAGAAACCAAATCACAAACTATTATTTTCTCACTGGGAAACAATGTCTTGATACAAGATAAAACCATAGCAAAACAGGGAGGAAGAGAATGAATTTCCTAAGGGCTTATTGGTTCATGTTTACAGAAGTGGTACAGTATTTTATTTCTTTTTTTAGTTAACTGCTTTCTATGCCCTACAAAACAGTCTCATTTTTATAGTTCTGACTTAATTCCCTAACTATTCTGAGGAGTTGGAGTGAGAACATAGTGCACAATGCTAAATCAAACAGAAGGAAGTTATTCAGTAAACAATGATGACATATTCACTTGAAAATGAATTTAACTTCTTTCTCATCATATGGACACTCGTTTCTAATACTTCTCTTTAATACGTTAGGTTGAACCATATGTAAGTGCTGAAATCTCAGTTTTTACCTGAAAGCAGCAATTTCTTATGGTTCATCATAAATTGCTTAAATACTTTAGGAAAGGTTGGTTAAAAAAAAAGAAAAAAGCTTTAATTCAACTGAATTCAACAAATCTTTACTGAACACCATCATGTGACTGGCGCCTTGCTCAGCAGTGAAGGATTCACTAATGGTACATGGCCGATGCGTGTCTCTGGGGTAATTTATTAGGACTATTATGCTACTAAGAATCAATGATCAAGCTGATCGTCCATGGTCAGAAATAAATAACCAACAAGCCCGCTAATAGTCGACTCATAAAGAGACATTTAGGCATTTTCTTATCACTCTAATAACTTGAGGTAGAAGAGATTTTTTTGTAACTTCTCATTTTTCATGTAGGGAAGCTGAAGCATTGGATTGCGGAGAACTTGCTTAAGACTGCATTTAGCTTCCTATCTCTTGGTTCCCGGCCCAGCACTGTATCTGTTGACCAGTTCCTTCCGCTCCCTCCTCACCTAGGCCCTCTCCCATAAAGTATGTTATTCAATGCCTTGACTGACCCAGCGCCCCCGGACGGTTGGGGGAGGGCGATGTCAAGCAGACTCTAGTGGAGAAATTCTGCTAAAGGATTTTCTGTAAATTTTCCCTGAGTATTATTATCCCTTCATATGTTGTTGCCTTCCTGCGCTCAGTAATTTTAGTTTGTGCTTTTTCTCTTTTTGTTTCTTTGGTTTGCTGGCTTTGTGTTCTTTTCTCTTTTTTTCCTTTTCTTTTCCTTTTTTAATACAGGAATCGGTCAAGGCGTTCCAGTGGTGGCGCTCATTGTGGAAGGAGGACCCAACGTGATCTCCATTGTTCTGGAGTACCTTCGAGACACACCTCCCGTGCCTGTTGTTGTCTGTGACGGGAGCGGACGGGCATCTGACATCCTGGCGTTTGGGCATAAGTATTCAGAGGAAGGCGGGTAGGTAATTTATAACAACCCATGATAGACTTTTGGGTGCAAAGCCTATGTTCAAAGCTTGGACTACCTCAGCCAAGCTCTTGCATCAGAACAGGCTAACAGCATGTTGTCAAAAAGACGCTTGTCATGGAGGGTGGTGAGGAAGAGCAGGGTAACATACTCTAAATATTCTGTGAGGTTGAGAAATTTCATAAAAGTATGCTGGATACTGGAGCACACTGATAATAAAGAGGACAAGGGGAAGACAGGAGGTCATAGGACATAGTCTCTGTTCTCTTCTCTTCCTTTCTCCTTCTCTCTCATCTTCCTCCCAATCGCAAGAAGCAGGAGTTGGGCTTTAACACATGAAGCACAGCTAACCAGACTGGAATAGTGTAGCTGAGTAAATTATAAAAGGCTGGAGTGGCTGTGCCATCAGTTTCCTCTAGATGGACTTGGAAAGTAGAATTTTTGTAATGGTAACCACTTGCCTACTTTGTAATCTCCTCTTGAACACTTTATGCACTTTGCTTGGTCTAAAAACAGTTGCGGTCGAGTCAGTTTCGACTCATGGTGACCCCGTGTGTGTCAGAGTAGAACTGTGCTCCATAAGGTTTTCAATGGCTGATTTTTCAGAAGTAGATCACCAAGGCCTTTCTTAGGTGGGCTCGAACCTCCAACCTTTTGGTTAGTAGCCAAGAGCATTAACCATTTGCACTACCCAGGGACACACACGGGGTCTCCATGAGTTGAAGTTGACTTGATAGCAACTGATTCCTTGGTCTAGCAGCCCTATAATACTGCTTTCAATAGTCCAAAGTCCCCAACTCCAAGAGGTCTGCCTTTTGCAGCCCTTGTCTCCAATCTAAATTCCTATTAGGTGAACAGAGAAACTCAGGCAATCTTCCAGATTGTTAGATCAAAGTAATTCATCCCAAGGTGGGGTGGGAAAACTCAGGGAGCCATTAAAGTTTTAAAATAAAGAACTTCTTAACCCAATTAATTTCCAAACGGAAGACACTAGTGGAAGAAAAGAATCCTGCAGGAGATGGGGGGTCTTGTATTTAAGCCTTTTGTAAATATATGAGTATATTAACATGTTAATGTATACATATGTAAAATATTTGAATATATTAACAAGTTAATATATTCACGCATATTCGTGCCTTTTATAAATATACAGTAAACGTCTACTGGGTGCCATGCACCATGCTGAACATTGGAGATGCAAAGAAGAATAACACACTCTTCCCACCCTCACAAAGCTAGTAAGCTGACAAGCATGTAATTATATAATAAAAATGACAGGTAAGCTTGCCTATTCAGGACACTCTGTCCTCCACGTCTCCCTTACCCCACCCACCTTAAAATAAAGGGACTCAGCTGGAACTCTGCATGGCAACTCAATACCATCCCTTCTCTCCACATCCCCTTCCTTATCTTTGCAAGAGGCCCAACACTCCAGGAGACTCATCATTACAGCATCCTTCGCTGGTTAGAACATGAGCCATAAGTATGTGAAATGAGGAATGGTGAAAGGCATGAGGCTTAATGTTGCAAAATAATACCTGGCCAGTGGTTTTAGGCCCAGTTAAAGCTTTTGATACGCCGGCAAAAAGCCAACTGCAAGCACAAAGTTGGAATTTGCTTCTTGCAAATTTACCTCAAATTTCATTAAATCCCTATTATCTTCTATGTTAGTTAATATTGGTCCATTTTATGGCTAAGGGACTGAAAAAAGAGACTTTTGCCCAGATGTCTCCATATCTCCCATCAACCAGACTTCAAGATCCTTGAGTAGGCTTTGTTTTTATGAAAACTTTAGCCATAGTTCTCATTGCTTTAAATACAGAAAATCCTTTTTACAAAAGTAAACTAATTTATAGTTTTTAGCTCTGACTTAATTCTTGCTTCCTAGTGTTTACAATTATTTTATTGTATTCACTCAAGATAGACGTAAGTTTGTATTCAGAATGCTCATTTCCTTTTCACAAAACTGATTTAAAAAAAAAATAAGTAAACTGTTCACCTCAACATTGTAGGTATCCCAGGTTTATACATAATGAGAGCCTGGACTTTGTACCTATCGTTAGTCATTATCTTTGTTTGTATACCTTGAAAATGTTAAAATCTTTGACAAATTTTAACCTGGAAGAGAGACTATCCATTTTACAGCTGGATTGGACCCTAGATTATTTAATCAAAGGGACAGATACACAGAGAAGTTAAGTGACTTGCCCAAGGTCACACAGCCCACAATCCCAGACCAGCGTTCTTTCTGGTGTATTATAAAAATTCATGAAATGTGGTTTGTGATACATGCTTCAGTGTTTCTCATAGTACTCCAGCGATACCCTCCTTTTAAACAGGCAATGGCACTTAAATTGCCTTCTTCTTCCTTTTTTTTATGATTTCTGATTTTTTTTTTTTTATTCTCTGTATGCCAAAAAGATAAAATCAATGCATTCCTGGCTGTAAACCCATGTTCAAGCTCATCAGCCTTATGTCATGTGACTTGTTTTCCTTCCTCCACCCAGAGCACTATACTCCAACCCTAAAATTAAGAGTCAAAAAAATAACATGCCCTTTTAACTCTAATTGGTAGTTTTAGTTCTAATTATTTCATGTCAAAATGTGCAAAACATGATTTATATGGGATCTGTACAAACACATGAACCATGGCTGATTGTCAAAGAATATGAAGTCATGCACAAAACTAGTGTGGAGATAAGGAATTAAGATATTTTATATCCTGGGCATTTTTTTAAATTAAAACTTTAAAAACCTTAATAAATATTCACAAATGGTTACTTAAAAAAAGAAGCCTAAAGAAGCTTTATATTTGCCAATCTATATATACAGCATCATGCTGAAAGTGTACTCTTGCTCTAGGAAAGCAATGATAAATTTATCACGATAAAATGAAGTCAGAATGTTTCTGTGTGCCATGTGGATAACCACCAGAATTAACCATGTTTATTTAGCTTGATAAGAAATTGTGTAGCCACGCAAGTGCAGCCAATTTCAAGAATCATTTCCAAATAGCATGATTTTGTGACAGTGTATTTTCTTTATGCTAAAAAAAGAATTGGTCCACTTAGACTTCATTCACCAGGAAGGATTTCTGCTTTGATTTCCAACAAAATCCAACAGAGTTTCCTACAAAGAAATATAAAAGCATAACTATAAGTTCATATAAAAAAAAAAAAAAACTAAACCCATTGCCATCGAGTTGATTCTAACTCATAGTGACCCTAAGCAACCCTATATAAATAAATGTGTGTGATTGTACATATTAAATTGGATATAGGATTCAGATACACCCTGTTGATGGAACTTTTATGTCAGCTGAATCAGGATTTTGAAATCACTGATTTTTACTTTGTAGTAAGTTGTTAATTTAAATATGATTAATTTTTTTGAGTTTGATATGTTGTTAAATAATACAGGCCCAAGGACTAAAAATGTGTATATTCAGCTATTTAGCTTTCATGTTATAATCTTGAAGGACAGAATGAACTTTGCACATCTTAATTTTTGGCCACTGTGAACTTTATATATTTGTCTTTGAATTTCCTGTTATTAACTACCTTCCAAGAATATAAATTTGAAAGAGAATAACTTTGGAAGCAAATCGTAGTTGACAAAACTGATTTTTTTTTTTTTTTTTGGTAGCTGAGATTACTTGAGGTAGAAAAAGACAGACTGTATCTATCACAATGCCAGCGGGTTTAGAAAAGCTAAGAGCTGATTGTAATTAAATTCTTATCTTTTACTCCCCGTCTCTGCTCTGTGGCATATACTGCCTGAAAGAAATAGTCAAAACCCATTTTTCCGCTTATAGTTGTGCTGATTTTCTATTTCCCTTCTGTCATAATTTAGAATGAGTCACAAATCACTTTTCCTAACTATATTGCAAGTGTTTTCAAATTTTATTTCCAATTCATGAATGACTACACACTAAAACCAAACCCAACCCAACCCAACCCGCTGCCATCGAGTTGATTCCGACTCATAGCAACGCTATAGGACAGAGTAAAACTGCCCCATAGGGTTTCCAAGGAACAGCCGGTGGATTCACACTGCTGACCTTTTGGTCAGCATCCATAGCTGCTAACCTGCACCACTAGGGACTAAACACTACAAACAATAGATTAATGCCACCCAAGTATAGTAGTGTATTATATATATGACACTGTATAGACCATATAAGAATATGTATATAGTACATATTCTTTAGGCTTTAGTGACCTCTAATAGATCTTGGCTGCTAACCAAATGGTTGGCAGTTCGAATCCACCAGCCACTCCTTGGAAACCCTATGGGGGAGTTCTACTCTGTCCTATAGGGTGGCTATGAGTCAGAATTGACTCGACAGCAGTGGGTTTGATTTGGTTTTTGGTTTAATGTACTATATATATTGTCTTCTTTCTTTCTTTTTTTTTTTTTTTTCTTTTTTGGGTGGGTAATTTCTTTTGGCCAAGTTGAGTTCCATAAAAGGATTTTAGACTAAGTTACCTAAGATATTAAATACTAGAGATTCCACTTTTTGCTGTGATGGTGTTTGTAGCAGAAAGGCGAACCGCATTGGCCATAGTCAGGAGCACCTGTCAGGATGTAGGGCCCTGAAGTTGACATCAGAGATTACTTTGCCTGATAATTGCCAACCTAAGTCTCAGAGTGCAGAGAAATGTGAGTTCACCCCTCATTTGTCAGTGAGGAAGTACTTCCCAGATGAAAAACGTCAGCATGAAAAAGGCATGTGAATGAATGTGTGTTCTGAGATGCTGCCCCTCAGTCATCTAAATTTTGTTACCAATACTTATGTTTACTTTGGAGTCTTTGTGCCAAAAATAATCTGGATTTACAATTTTCAGACGTCCCAGAGAACAAGAAGCAGAACCTGTTAGCAGCAGAAAGTCTTCTTAAAGCTTTGAGTAGTCTGTTTATAATTTTTGGGAAATGATCAGTGGGGCAAACCTGAAGGGACTGTTCACATTCTTATGTGCCAGTAGAATTTGTGTCAGATATTGTGAAAAACCTTTCAGTTAGCAGCCAGGCGGGCCATTCTACTCTGTCCGATAGGGTTGCGATGAGTGGGAATTGACTTGATGCCACCCAACAACAACAACATTGTGACAAATAAATGAGTCAATGACTTACCTTGGGGCAGGGGAATAGATAATATATTTCAAATAAGAATCTGGTTTTCCGTATTTGAAAGACAGCATGTGGCTGCTAACCGAAAGGTCAGCTGTTTGAATCCACCAGCCACTCCTAGGAAACCCTGAAGGTCAGTTCTACTCTCTCCTATAGGGTTGTTATAAGTCGGAATTGACTCGATGGTAATGGGTTTGGTTTTTTGGGGGAAGGCCAAGGCATAAATGGTATACCAACTGGAGATGGGAAAGAAAACATATGCTGTATGGTTTCAGATTATGTAACGATATGCCCTAACAGAGACATTGCAGAAGTTTCTGTTTCTCTCCAAACACACATCTAAATGACCAAACGTTGGAGAAAGTCACCGGACAATGAGACATTTTACAAACCCAGGTGTAGACTACCATTAGATTCCTCATCTACATTCTCTAAACCAAAAAAACCAACCCCTTTGCCATCGATGTCATTCTATGCAGTGACCTCTAACATTTTCTGCTGCTCAAAACAAATATCCATTTAACGCTGAAGGGATGGCAAAGCCTTATCATTTGTCTGCATAAGATCTGCCACGGAAAGTATTTCATCTCAGTGATATACATTCCAGCATGATTTAGACGTAATTGGAATTTCAACTAAGAAGCAAACAGATATCAAATATGCTGACTTCAAGTGTCCATTTCAGTTTTTGTTAATTTCCTCGCACCTTGTCTGTTTTCTGGAATTTTCTAAATCACATCAAAACTTGATTCAGCTTTGTAACTATCTCAGAAAGGAAGTAAGAAACCTTGGAAACACCTTGAACAGACAAAAAATGCTAGTGGCTTTATCTGAAGTGCTGTGTTTGTAAACTGTTTTCCAAGTTAGCAATTATTGAGTACCTACTATATATATGCACGGAACTGTTCGGGGATGAACGAGACATGGTCCTATCGAGGACTTTATGATGGAGATTAAAATATAGCAATGAATAGAGAAAACTACACGGTTGTGTATGCGATAATAAAGACATGAAGGGTTACAAGAGCACAGAGAACGAAGCACTTGAGTCTGGTGTTAATGGCAAGAATCTTTTCGGGAGAACTCATAAGAATCCATTGGTGCCAAGTCTTGTCAAGTCGAGTTCAACTCATAGTGACCCTACAGGAGAGTAGAACTGCCTCATAGGGTTTCCTAGGCTATAATCTATATGAAATAAGGAGGACCGAAGAATCGACACCTTTGAATCATGATGTTGGCAAAAATACTGAATATACCATGGACTGGCAAAAGAACGAACAAATCTGTCTTGGGAAAAGTACAGCCAGAATGCTTCTTAGAAGCAAGGATGGTAGATTTTTGTCTCCCATACTTTGAACATGTTATATCAGGAGGGACCAGTCCCTGGAGAAGGACATAACGCTTGGTAAAGTAGAGGGTCAGCAAAAAAGAGAAAGACTCTCAATGAGATGGATTGACACAGTGACTGCAACGATGGACTCAAGCATAACAACAATCATGAGGATAGTGCAGGACTGGGCAGTGTTTCATTCTGTTGTAGATAGGGTCACTATGAGTCAGAACTGACTGTACGGCACCTAACAACAACAACGACAATTTCTATGGAAGCAGACTGCCACATCTTTCTCCTGTGGAGCGGCTTGTGAGTTCAAACCTCCAACGTTTCAGTTAATAGCTGAGCTGTTAATCACTGTGCCACCAGCGCTCCTTTCCAGGAGAACAATGTATATAAATTGGCCACAAAATGGCAATGTAATGAATCTCTTTCTCCTCCTTCCCTTTTCCACCAACATGTAGATCTAAATAAAGGTCAACCTGAATGACAGAGGAAAAAGCTAATATTTGACCCTCTCTTGTATGACTCAACACAGAAAAAAGAATCAATCTGAACAGGATTGAGGGAAGAGTAAAAGGGACAAATTCTATGATATGGTGTTGTGGTATTTTGTGTGTGTGTCTGTATATATGTGTGTATGTGTGTATTCAATTCAAGTTAATAAAATCAATTTAATTAATTATATGTAACTAATTATATATACTTATAGATGTACTTAATTATATGCATTCACGTATGCTTAAGATTTAAGTGAAGACTTAAGAATAGAACTGATAATGTGACTTTTTCAAATCAATCACCAGGTATTTTTCGCATGCCTGTTTCAGTTACTACTGGTACTATGAAAAAAAGTTTAACTTTTTCCTCAAGAGACATAATCTCATTTGAACTAAAATAATAACAAATAGTGTTCAACTGGATATTAGTGACTGAGTTCTGAGAAGGCAAGAAGAGGCATAAGTGGGAGTAAATGGAGGAAGTTTCATGGAGAGAGTATTACTGTAATTTTTTGCCTCTGAGGAATATATACAGAAATAGATATATAGACATATGTATCATTATATCCAAACTCCACAAAGCTAGAGTGGCTCCATTTATTTATTAAAGTACACAATAAAATAAATGTTTTTGTCTTATAGCTTGCTATTTGGTCCTCCTATATTGTGTCACCATGAGGGGAATGTAAGCATTGGCTAAAAATTTATCTAGAGTTCATGGAAGAAAGTTACATTGAAGGGGAAAAAGTTTTATTCACCTAAATTGGCCAATCTGTTCCTTACGTTGATTAAATTGACTTCAGGATTGCTCAACTCCAAGCTTATTGGGAAAGCAGGGTCCTAGAACATGAACAGCAAACATCAGAAAAACACATAGCTGGGTAATCCATTATGATAAAGAAAGCCCTTTCAGAGAGCCACTGTAACCAATGTTTAGACAGTCCACCACTGCCAAGATTTCAAAGGTATCTATTAATAAAGTTCCTCTGAGATTTGCCCACTAAACTCTTGGCTACTTGTTTTACAAAAAAACAAAAAAAAATCAAAATAAGCCTGTGGTTGACAATCTTCAGTAGGCCTGAGAATCACCTGGAGAGCTTTATAAGATGTAGGTTCCCCTAAATATCCTAGTTCATGTACTTGGGATGGGGCCCAGGAAACTGTGTTTGAAACCAGAACCCAAGTTGATTCCAGTGAGGGTCGTACATGGACCACACTTTCAGAAACACCATTTTAAAATTTATAGAAAGTAGATTTCTCTTTGTTCTTCTCCAATGTTTTCAAGAAAATTAGCTTCAGTTTCTATGTCTCACATTCATTATCCTCACACAATTCACTGCATTGTTACCATAGTCATTTTGTGCCCTCTGCCCAATTTTGTCCTTGGAACCCAGATGACTTGAAAAGTACTTTTAGCATGAATCACCTCATTTCTTTCTTTGCTACAGCTGTTCTTGGTTCCAAACATCTGTCAGACTTGAATAGAAAGTTATACCACAAAAGTACTCATTTTGACAGGACTGGTAGACTTATCTGTTAGTATTTTTATTTACATCGATTTCTTAAGGGCATTCAGTTCACTTATTTCCTTATTGCTTTTGGAAATTATTTTCTGACTAGTTCAAAATGCATGACCAATTTAAAAAGTGAAAGAGAAAAAAAAAAAGCGGATGAGAAAAGCAAAGGTATTTAAAAGTTAAATGATGCTGGTTGATTGCTAGTGCTGATTCTCTCAGCTGTTTTGACAGGCACAGTCAGTCATTACTAGCACCAGCATTAGAAGCCCCCGCCTCAGTTTCCTTTGATGTTACAATTGCAATGGGCAACAATGAAAGAGTCCCTATCTCCCAATTGCCTACAGAAATAATTTTCACTTTTTAAAGCCTCTGAATCCTTTCTCAAAAGAAATTTCAGGTAGAAATGCAATCTGTAGAACAGATAAGTTACTCTGTTAAAGCTGGAGTGGAAGGTCTAGAACAGTGGTTCTTAAACTGTATTTTCTATCAACCAACTAACCAACCAGTTGCCATTGAGTCACTTCCAACTCATGGTGCGCCCATGTGTGTCAGAGTCGAAGTGTGCTCCATAGGGTTTTCAAGGGCTGATTTTCTAGAAGTCGATCACCAAGAATTCTTCCAAAGTACCTTAGAGTAGACCAGAACCTCCAACCTTTAAGTTGCATCAGAATTATCCAAAGGGCTTGTTGAAACACAGATTGCTGTGCCTCACCCTCAAAATGTTCTAATTCAGTTCTAATTTTCTAAGTAAGTTTTGCTGGGATCAGGGAATTTGCATTTGAAAGGAATACCCAGGAAATGCTGATCTTTCTGATTCAGGGACCACACTTTGTGAACCACTGGTCTAGAGCCTCCCTCTCTCTGCCTGGCTCTTACCCACTAATGCAGCTCTGAGGCAGCTCGGGAGCTCCTCCTTAGATCCCCAAGGGATTCTTTGTAGAACCCAGTTAAAGACCACTAATCTACAAGCCAAGTCCACACGCCTTTGGTTGGACTCGAGAGCCTTTTCATTCTGGCCCCAGCCTCTCTCTAGAACCTTTTCTCACTCAATGAACTTTCCATTCCCCCAACAACTCACTGGACTGACTTTCCCACTGCTCTCCAAGCATCATGCTATCACTGGCCTTCCTGCCTTAACATGTACTTTACTCTCTCAGGATGATCCTCCCTGCCCAGCCCTCCTCTCCCCCACTTGACAAACTCCAACCCATTCCTCAAGACCCGATGAAATGACCCCAACCCCTCCTTCTATTCCCTGCTTCCCATGGCCCTTACCAGCTCCAAGTGAACTGTCTTCTGTGCAGAATTTCTGAATACATATATATTAAAACAATAAACAGAGAATTTTAATTTACCCATTAGCATGTCTGCCTCTTCTCTCACTTGCTAACAAGTATTTAAGTTCTCTAAGTTTAAATTTCCTCAACTGAAAAATAAAAATTGGAATAAAAATATTACCTAATTCATAGGGTGGTATGTACAGACTAAATGGAGTATTAAATATTAAAAGTTCAACCCAGTTCTATTACTAATAATAGTAATAAACTGTATACACAAAGCGTCCACATATTAGTTACTCAAGAAATGTTCACTCATTGTTACCACAGCCACCTTGTACCCTATGCCCAATTTGAATCCATTAAAAAATCATCATCATAGAATAATAGATTTCTGTTGATTGTCACAGTCTCATGCATTTATTTACCAACTAAATTTCTAACAATTTTTTTCTCTGAAATTGTATGACATAACTTCTCATGAAAAGTGGTAGCAAGGGCTTTAAGAACCACAAATACATTTAAAACTCATCTGAGTAAGGCTCAAATCATAAAAAGTCCTAGTATTTAATCCCTCTACCTAAAAGGAAATGAATTTTGTGTCAACTTGGCTGACATTAGAACCTGCATCTGCTAGAAATATAGGAGATTAACATCTTACCCAGTAGTATCATTAATAATAAATAATGTTTGGGATGTATGTTCTTAACGGATTTCCCCCCAGATTCCTCATGCAATTCTCAGATATTGATTATTAACTACAGGATTTATGAAACCTATATACAGCAATGGTACCCGCTGTGAAAGCTTCTTCAGCCAGAGAAACACTAAGATGCATTAAAGTAGGATTTCAGGGTTAACTCAAGTCTGTACTTCTGCTGTCTAGAAAAGTCTCCATTCACTTTCAACAAAGCCTGTTATTTTCCTAGAGTTGATAGACATGTTTTTGCATATATTCAGTGCAAAGCAAGTGTCCATCAGAGACCCCTAAAGAGCTTGAGTGAACAGTAAAGAATATACTCTGCGTGCACAGAAGCCACAGTTCAGTGCCTTAGAGACAGACCTAGAATTTGAAGTTCTCTAAACCATGGTCCTCTTGGTTTCCACCATTTGCTAGTATATTGGAGATGTTATTATCTCTAGAGCAGGCATAGCAAACAGTTTTCATCTTGAGTGTAACTCCAGTCAACTGGTAGTGGCTTCCTAGAATGATATGTTGAGAATGATTGTGAGGCCACATCTGGACTCAGAGGAAAGAGCACTGTGATCGCTTAATACTGTCCACGGTAGGCAGAGAAAGTCAACATGCCGTGAATGTCCCCTTGCGCAACAGAATGAAGCCAGAATCTTACAGATACCCCCATGTGTTACTACCAGACAACCACAAGTACTGCATTAATTTGTAAAACCAATGGGAAAAAAATAAGAAACCCATCTGCCTAAAAGATACTCAGGGCAAGCAAAGGAAACAGTCAATTTTTATCAACACAGTGAATGGCATCAGTTTTTAAATTTATCCAATGGCCTTTCCACACAGGCATTATGCATAGGACATGAAGGACAAGAAGCTCTTTATTGAGGAATACTGTTTGGAGCTGGACTAAGAGACAAGTCAGCCGAGGAGTTACCTATGGAAAATGTATAAGAATAATTTGCCAAAAACACTTAGAAATGAATCCATCACAGGAAAGTAAGAAAAATAGGAAAATTATATTTACCCTAACATCTTGCAGAATAGGTTACAGAGTTGACAAATTACTTACAGAATTTAGATTTACCCTTTCTCCTGTCCCCACACCTCTAAACTTCTCCTCAAGAGCATGCTTAAGGAACTGAAATAAATACTTTTTAAAGCTTCTACAAACAAAAGCTTGATCTAAACACTATTTCATAAACGCTATCATTATTATTGAGGAGCCCTGGTGGCACAATGGTTAAAGCACTCAGCTGCTAACTGAAAGGTCGGAGGTTCAGACCCACCAGTTGCTCTGTGGGAGAAAGATGTGGCAGTCTGTTTCCGTAAAGATTTACAGTCTTGGAAACCCTATGGGGCAGTTCTACTCTGTCCTATAGCGTCGCTACGAGTTAAAATCGACTCGACAGCAGTAGGTTTGGTTTTTTGGTTATCATTACTATTATCCCCATTTTATAAATGAGGAAATTGAGGATAGAAAGGTCAGAAAACTTGCCCAACATCTCACAGTTAGACAGCTCTCTGCCCAGGCAGATTGGGGCTGGAAGCTCTGTTCTTAGCAGTTATACCATACTGCCTCCTGGGAAGATGGGACCCAGTAACTGCAGAGGGTCTAGTTTGTTTGCCCCAGAGCTGAATTATTTGGAACAATAAAGCATAGGCTGAGGGCTGCATCCAGCTTCCATCACATGCTGGTAACTTCTGCCCTGAATAAACATTGGACCAACATTTAAAGCGTGTCACTTGAACGGGTGCCCAGAGAGCTTACATATCAATCAGCTCTGTTTCAGTCTTCTATACAGGACCTAAATAAATAAAAATTTGACTATTCCTCTGGCCTGGCTAGGCGCAGTGTTCACCAGTGGGATTTCACTTGGAATAAACTCAGAGGACTTAATTTCCTTAAAAGTTTGCAGCAGAGAAGCTAACTGGCCTGTTCAGTTCCTGTCTTCTTGGGCAACACTTCACTTGATACAGTTGGGCACATACGTAACTCAAGGCAAGGGGAAGAAGAGCAATGGCAGGGCCATATCACCACAGGCACGAGCTAACACTTCTCAGGATTTTTCACCTAAATGTCCTGCTAGTCCCTGCCTAAGGTTGAGAGTTTGGCAGTCAGCCTCAAGAGCAGTGCTGTCAGATAGAACTTTCTGCAATGATGGAAATGTTCAATATCTGTGCTGCCCAGTAGGATAGCCACTAACCACATGTGGCCATTTGGAGCACTTGAAACGTGGCTAGTATGACAAAGAAACTGAATTTTTTAAATTTTATATCATTTTAATTAAAGTTAAATATCCACCTGTGGTCAGTGGCCCTGTTGGCTACATGGATAGCACAGGTCTAGAGTTTCTGCAGGTGGGTTCCACCAAAATGGGAACACTTCAATGTCTGACAGATTTCCACTGTTATTTGACATTGTTCCCTTCATGTTTTAATTACATTTGTGTGTGTGTGTCTGTGCACGCTTTAGGTGAATAATTACATTCTTTTATCCAACCAACATATATAGTCAGTCATTCAGTAACTATTTTCTGAGCACCTCATATATTCCAGACACTGAGGATAACACTCCAGTGAACCAAATAGACAAAAATTCCTGTCCTTGTCAGCAGAAGTAGATAAGAAATACAAAAGAACCACAATGAATAAACACAGTGTATAATATTTTAGTAGGGGATATATTATGGGGTAAATAAGCAGAGAAAGAAGGATCAAGATAAGGGTTGGTGGAAAAACCTTCTGTACCTTGCTTAGAACTGAAGGAAGGGGAGAAGAGAATAGATAAGTAATATATCTAGTAAGGATTTTTTTAGATTAATCTGTCTTTATGAAACTAACCAAAAAACCAAAGCTATTGCCATCAAGTCGATTCTGACTCATAGCAACCTTATAGGACAGAGTAGAACTCGCCCATAGGGTTTCTACGGTGATACATCTTTACAGAAGCGGACTGCCACATCTTTCTCTTGCAGAGTGACTGGTGGGTTCAAACCTCTGACCTTTCAGTGAGCAGTCAAGCATTTAACCACTGCGCCACTGGGGCTCCTTCTTTATCAAATACCATATATAAAATGCATAGCACAAGCTCTTCTCATGACAGGTGCTGGGCGCCTCTCTTACCACCTTCAACCCCCCTGCACCACCCACCTTGTTTCCTTTTGTATGTGTATCTGGGCTTTCTGTTTTACCATACCTGGTCCAGGAGTCTAGAGCGGGTTAAAAAAAAAAAAATGATCCAACATAAGCAATAATCATCCTATGGGTAGCGGTAAATGTAATTTTTCGGAGAACAGACTGCACCAATAATGTGTATGTGTCCTGCCTGATTAAGATCCCTCTAACTACCCCACAAGGAGCCCTGGTGGTGCAGTGGTTAAGAACCTGGCTGCTAACCCAACAGGTCAGCAGTTCAAATCCACCAGCTGCTGCTTGGAAACGCTATGGGGCAGTTCTACTCTGTCCCATAGCGTTGCTATGTGTCGGAATCGACTTGATGGCAATGGCAATGGGTTAACTACCACGTGTTGCTAGGCAGATCTCTTAAGAAAAGCCCAAAAGAACAAACTTTCTAGACTAGATACTAAAGCAAGATTGGAAGTACTATTTCTCACAGACTTGAGATAGATAGAGGCCATTTGTACCTGGAGTTGATCCTCAGTAAAAAGCGGGGCAAAGTAATCCACTCAGTTTGTCTCCTCTATTGGATCCTTCCCTATGTTTCATTTGCTTCTTCTCCAGCTTTCTATACAACTAACACTTTCTGAAAATGACTGAAATGTCAGTTACAGTTAGGTGTGAGTTTAACATGAACCATCACTTACCCCAAGAGTTGCCCTTAGGGCTTCTAACTGTTGAATAAAACAGTTACTTAGAAGAACCTTGGGCATCTGACAAGCTAGGGAAGTAACTCTTGGAAAGCAGTGAGTCCTTGAAATCACATTTCTGAGTCTTCTCACACATAAGATATATAATTTCCTATCTCAGGGATAAAACTGAAGACATCTCAATCTGTATCTGGTCATTTAAATAACAAATCACCAACTTTACATTAACATACTAAGTTGAGCCTGTATATTTAGGTTAATGTAATTCATTGTCTGAGATTCTTCCTTCCTGACTCTTGTCCTGTAAGTCCAGCTAAGACACTTATCAGCTCTATAATCTTAAGCAAGTCCGTTCGTCTCTGAAGTCTTCAGATTCTTCATCTGTAAAAATGATTGCTCTGAAGTTGTATCATTCCTTTATCCTGAACCTCAAATTGCTCAGCAGAATTTGCAGATTAGCACCTTTCCTAGAACTTACACACTTCAGAAACATCAAAGTCTAGCTTCAGGAGGAGGTCATAATCAAGTAATAGTTCTGATCCTAACACCTGTTTGACCTCAAGACGACATAAAATTATCTAAGATTATAGTTTAGGGAATCTTAATATCCATTCATTTCTTTTTGCATAACCTTAATGAACATGATCCAAGAGCTAAGGGGCTTTTCCCGCTTGATGCTCTGGCCAAGTGGTTTTGAATCGTGGCCTTTTCCATCCCATCCACAAACCTGCTCCATCCAACTTTTATAGAAATAATTGAGTCTTTCTGCTTTCTGTTGGGTGTTTTCCTCTAGCTAATCAGCATGCCAGGTACCCTGCTGCAGTTTTGAGCTAAGAAGCATAGAGTACTCAAAAATAAACAAACAAACAAAAAAAAGCCATTTGTTGAATATCTACTATGTGCCTGGAGCAACTGTAGGTTACTTTCATACATAATCTTCTTTTCCAAATACATCAACTTTAAAAGACATATACTATCCCCACTTAACAGATGAGATCGAGGCTTAAAGAAATTAAATAACGTGCCTCAGGTCCCTCAACTACAAAATAAAGGAGATGGATTCCAACCAAAAGCACCATATCAGAGTGCCTTAATTATGTAATTCCATCTTCTATAGCAGATTGCAAAACTGACCTTACTCCTCCCACTTATGACCATGAGTTAGTTGAAAAAAATGTAGATGTACATGTTATGTTAATTTTTTTATATGATATAATTACTTCCAGTTGTCAAAACCATCAAGATATGTGAGGGAAATTATCTTGACTATCACTAAAATTCTTAAAATTTCCAACAGTTATTGAGCACCTTTATGGGCAAGACATTGCCCTAAGCATTATGGGGGAGACGCAGGGGAATAAGAATCTGCCCCTGACAAGAGCTACAAAATGACTCAAAGGGGAAAAAAAGAGGTTCCAGGAGTAAAATCAAATAGAAAATTTTGAGTTTGGTGGTCAATTCATTTCTGAACACCCTATGAGTTTAAAGAAAGATTGGCAGGGGCCAAGCATAGTCCTTAGAAATAAATTCTAATTAAAAGAAAAAAGATCAAGAAAATAAAATTATTGAGGGGAGAGGGTATAAAAACTCTATGCTACTTCTCCCATTTCCCAAAATAGGCTTGAATTCTATTTCAGCCTGAAGAACAAAGGGGCACGGGGAAATAGCAAAGCAGACAGCTACTCATTCAATTAATTAATCACATTCTTTTAGAGGCAATATTGAACTGTACACTTTCTAAAGCTTAAGGAATGGGCAGGATAAACATGAAATCACTACTTCAAGGAGACCATAGTCTACCAGAGGAGGATAAACATGTAAATAAATCATTTCCATGCAACATAATAATTGTAGCAATATGTACCAGGTGCCATGGGAATACCAAGGAAGTGGTCATCAGAGACTTTCATAAAGGAAGTGGAGATTGAGCTGAGTTTGGAAGGATGAGTTTTCAGTGATGAGTAGAGAGTATTCCAAGCAGAAGTTCCACAAGTACAAGAGCATAGAGGCATGCAAGAGTTGGGAGATACCAGTATTTCATGGGGTGTGTGTGAGTGATAGGAGATGAGCCTAACTGAGAAAGAAGACTATGATAACCTTAAATTTTATCAATTTAGCAAATTTATCTTGCTAGGGATGGGAAGCTACTCCAGGCTTTTAAAATGTGATAAAATCATGTTTGCTTTGTATAAGAACCATTCAGTCAGGACTGTGCTGTGAGGAATGGATTGGAGGAAGGTAGATAAAAGACCAGTTAGGGGTCTGTTGGCTCCATCTGAATAAGTCAATGATGAAGGCCCAAACCAAGATGGGTTGAGAATGAGGTAGACTGGAACAATGTTTTAAAAAGTCATATTTCCCTGTAATCTGGCTCCTGGCTGGAATGCCCAAGCCAATAGAGGCTGTTGTTGCTTTACTCCCTCCAAACAGATCCCAAGGTGAGATGAGGGCATCAAGCAAAGACTCCACTGATCTTGGGGCTTAAAGGTTGAACCAAGCATGTTATACATATTAGTGAATATGTCCCTTTCTTACATCATTTAATAGGGACAAAATGTGATGGTGTTATCCCTGAAAAAGATTCATGCCTGGGGTCAAAAGTCTAACAAAAATACCTGGTATATAACCAGTTAATCAGTTTCTGTCAAGTCAACGCTGACTCATGGCAACCCCATGTGTATCAGAGTAGAACTGGGCTCCATAGGGTTTTCAATGGCTGATTTTTTTGGAAGTAGATCTCCAGTCCTTTCTTCTGAGGCACCTGCAGGTGGCCTCCAATTGCCAACCTTTCAGTTAGCAGCTGAGCATGTTAACCGTTTGCACCACCCAGGGACTCCACCTCGTACATAAACCAAAACTCGTTGTCATTGAGTTGTTTCCAACTCATAGTGACCCTATAGGACAGGGTAGAACTTCCCCATAGGGTTTCCAAGGAGCAGCTGGTGGATTCGAACTGCTGACCTTTTGGTTAGCAGCTGAGCTATTAACCATTGTGCCACCAGGGCTCCTTTACCTGGTGCATACAAAAAAAAAAACAAAAAACTAAACCCATTGCTATCAAGTTGATTCTGACTTACAGCAACCTTATAGGACAGAGTAGAACTGTACCATACAGTTTCCAAGGAGCAGCTGGTGGATTTGAACTGCTGACCTTTTGGTTAGCAGCCAAACCCTTAACCACTGAGCCGCTAGGGCTCATCATCTGGTACATAAACCAAAAAAACCCCAAAAATGTAAGTTGTCTCTAAATCTTAATTATTGTGAGCAATTGTGAATCACAATAATTTCGTTATTGATAATTCAGATTCTTTAATTTCTTTTGAAAGTATAGATCACCAGATGATAAGAAAGAGAAAATATTTACAGTTTCTATACATTAATGACCAAAGACCACATGAGTTGAAGGATGACATCAAGGACATCACACATGAAAGAAGCAAAAGGTCATTAAAAAGACAAGAAAGAAAGAAAAGACCAAAGTGGATGTCAGAAGAGACTCTGAAACTTGCTCTGGAATACAGAGTAGCTAAAGTGAATAGAAAACATAATGAACTAAAAGAGCTGAACAGAAGATTTCAAAGGGAGGCTCGAGAGACAAAGCAAAGTATTATAATGAAATGTGCAAAGACCTGGAGTTGGAAAACCAAAAGGCAAGAACATGTTTGACATTTCTCAAGCTGAAAGAACTGAAGAAAACATTCAAGTCTCATGTACCAATATTGAAGGGGTCTATGAGGAAAATATAAGATGAAGCAGGAAGCATCAAAAGAAGATGGAAAGAGTCACTATACCAAAAAGAATTTGTTTACATTCAACCATTTCAGGAGGTAGCATTCGATCAGGAACCAATGGTACTGAAGGAAGAAGTCCAAGCTGCACTGAAGGCATTGGGGAAAAACAAGGCTCCAGGAACTGACAGAATACCAGCTGAGATGTTTCAACAAATGGATGCAGCACTGGAAGTGCTCTCTTGTCTGTGCCAAGAGATTTGGAAGACAGCTACCTGGCTAACTGACTGGAAGAGATTCATATTTATGCCTATGCCTAAGAAAAGTGATCCAACCGAATGTGGAAATTATTGAGCAATATCATTAATATAACAAGCAAGTAAAATTTTGCTGAAGATCATTCAAAAGTGTTTGCAGCAGTATATCAACAAGGAACTGCCAGAAATTCAAGCCGGATTCAGAAGAGGGCATGGAAGGAAGAATATCATTGCTGATGTCAGATGGATCCTGGCTGAAAGCAGAAAATACCAGAAGAATGTTTACCTGTATTTTACTGACTATGCAAGGGCAATTGACTATGTGGATCATAAGCAATTATGGATAACATTGCAAAGAATAGGAATTCCAGAACACTTAATTGTGCTCCTGAGGAACCTGTACATAGACCAAGAGGCAGTCATTCGAACAGAACAAGGTGATACTGCATGGTTTAAAATCAGGAAGCCATGTGTCAGTGTTGTATTATTTCACCATACTTATTCAATCTGTATGCTGAGCAAATAATCCAAGAAGCTGGACTATATGAAGAACACAGCATCAGAATTGGAGAAAGACTCATTAATAACCTACAATATACAGATGACACAACTTTGCTTGCTGAAAGCTAAGAGGACTTGAAGCATTTACTGATAAAGATCAAAGACCACAGCCTTCAGTATGGATTACCCCTCAATATAAAGAGAACAAAAATCCTCGCAACAGAACCAATAAGCAACATCATGATAAATGGAGAAAATATTGAAGTTGTCAAGGATTTCATTTTACTTGGATCCACATTCAACACCCACGGAAGCATCAGTCAAGAAATGAAATGATATATTGCATTGGGCCTATGTGCTGCAAAAGACCTCTTTAAAGCTTAAAAAGCAAAGGTGTCACCTTGAAGACTAAGGTGTGCCTGACCTAAGCCATGGTATTTTCAATGGCCTCATATGCATGTGAAAGCTGAACAATGAATAAAGAAGACCAAATAAGAATTAATACCTTTGAACTATGGTGTTGGCAAACAATATTGAATATAGCTTGGACTGCCAGAAGAATCAACAAATCTGTCTTGGAAAACATACAACCAGAATGCTTCCTTAGAAGTGATGATGGCGATCTAAGATGCATCAATTTGTCCCAACTCACCTGGAGTAAAGGGGAAAGAACACCAAAGACACAAGGAAAGTATTAGCCCAAGAGACAGAAAGGGCCACATAAACCAAACACTTCATCAGCCTGAGACCAGAAGAACTAGATGGTGCCCAGCTACCACCAATGACCGCCCTGATGGAGCAGGAGAAAAGTGGGGTATAGAACTCAAGTTCTAGTAAAAAGAGCAGACTTAATGGTCTGACTGAGACTGGAGGGAGCTCAGAAAGCATGGCCCCCAGACTCTCTGTCAACTCAGAACTAAAACCATTCCTGAGGCCAACTCTTCAAGAAAAGATTAGACTGGACTATGGGACAGAAAATGATACTCGTAAAGAGTGTGCTTCTTAGCTCAAGTAGATTCATGAGACTAAATGGGCAGCTCCTGTCTGGAGGTGAGATGAGGAGAGAGGGTCAGGAGCTGGTTGAATGGACATGGGAAGTCAGAGGTGGAAAGGAGGGGTGTGATGTCACAGTATAGGGAGAGCAATTAGGGTCACATAACGATATATGTATAAATTTTTGTACGTGAGACTAACTTGAATTGTAAACTTTCACTTAAACTACAATAAAAAATTTAAAAAGAAGTGGGGATGGCGAGACTTTGTTTCCCATACTTTGGACACGTTATCAGGAGGGACCAGTCCCTGGAGAAGGACATCATGCTTGTTAAAGCAGAAGGTCAGCAAAAGAGAGGAAGTCCCTCAGTGAGATAGACTGATACCATGGGCTGCAACGATAGGCTCAAGCATAGCAATGATCGTGAGGATGGCACAGGACCAGGCAGTGTTTCATTCTGTCGTACATAGGGTCTCTGAGTCAGAACTGACTGGACGGCATTTAACAACAACATACAAAGAATCAGGGATCATATTTTGAAATTATTTATGAGTGATTAGACCCTCACTTTTAAGGAAAAATGGTGGTTCTCGTAATCAGCTGTTTAAAGAGAGAATTCAAAGTAAAGCAGCTGAGGCTTTTTATCACTGCAATATAGAAAAGATCACTGCCTCACCACGTCACATCAGTAGTAGTTCCTCATCTCCAAGATGATCACATCAGTTCCTTCCCTGTCTCTATATTGATACCTTTCTCTCATCAAGAGATGGCATCTATTCCTTCCCTCCTCTTGAATCTGGACTGCTCTTAGTGCCTTGCTTGATCAATAAGATGCAAGCAAATTACATTCTGGGACTTCTGATGCTAAGTCATAAGAAGTCTTGTATTTTCTGCCTGGGCCTCTTAGGACACCCTCTTGGAACCCTCACTCTAGGGGAAGAAGCCGAAAGTGCATCTAGCCTGCGACCATCAAAGAGTGAGCCATCCTAGCCAGTCCTCAGCTCTTTCAGCCATCCCAGGCCAGGTACCAGACTTGGAAGTGAAGGAGCCGTCTTGGACCTGCCAGCCCCAGCAGACGCTGAATGAAGAAAAACTGAGGCACCAGACATGCGACCCCAGTTGAGCCACTCCAGCCACCTCAGCCACTCAAGCCATTGCATTTAATGCCATGAATATCATGGAGCAGAGATAAGTCATCTCCATTGTGTCCTGCCTAAAGTCCTGACCCACAAAACTGTGAACGCAATAAGTTTTTCACCACTAAGCCTTGGAGTGATTTGTTACCTAGCATAGATTATCAGAACATATGACATACAGCTCTGTGAGTTTCTTGAGGTTAGAACTGAATATTATTCATCTCTCTATTCCTAGCATAGTGCCTAGCACATGGTAGGCAGTCATATTGTTTGTTGAATGAATGATAAATGTGTACATGTCTAAAGAAGATGTTTTCAAAGCTCCGGTATAATTAAGCTTCCCAGTTAATGCTCTTGGCTGCTGACCAAAAGGTTGGAAGTTCAAGTTCACCCAGAGGCACCTCGGAAGAAAGGCCTGGTGATCTACTTGCAAAAAATCAGCCATCGAAAACCCTATGGAGCACAGTTTTACTCCGCACACATGGGGCATCCATGACTCAGAGTCGACTCAAGGGCATCTGGTGGTAGTTAAATCTGTTCAGTACAGTCTCTCCATTTTCCAAATGTGAGAAAGAACTGAGATTTCTTACTTCTCTGAAATGGGAAAGTTCTTTCTCTAGCCTGGATTGGGGATGGCCTTCTACTGTCGGGTGCCCCAGGTATGCAGGGCACTGTTGATCCCAGAACATCCCAGGCTCTGCATTGAACAGAGAAGCCCCAGCTATTTGACAAGAATGCATCAGTGACTTCTTAAGGAGCATTGTAGGGCTATCTTTAATGATAAGAAATGCTTATATAGGACTTGCTACGGACTTTTCTAAGCACTACATAAAGATTAACTAATTTAATATTCACAAGTCTAAGAGGCAAGTGTTATTATTATTCCCATTTTACAGATGAGAAAACTAAGACATGAAAAGGCCAGATAACTTGCACAGGATCACAGCCAGCAAGTCACAACTGTGAGACTTAAATTCAGACAGCCTAGTCCTGGTGGCCAAGCTTTTATTCCCTATGCTGTCTTGCCTCTCAGGAAAGAATCACTGTGTTATTTGTGGCCCCAAAAGTCAAGGCCTTTGGGAGGAAGTGGTAAATTTTACTAAAAAGAAAAGAAAAATGCCCTTTCTCTGTGACCTCAGGCAAGGCACATTTCTGTGCCCTTAGTATGACATTTAGTCATTTGCTTTAACTTCAAGCAAATGATAAAATTTTATTTATCTTTACAGCATTAGAAATTCCTTGGAAAATGGTGTCCTGAAAGTACCAAACTGTGGCATTATTAACAGTTTTTATTTATATAGTAACATTTTCTCATATTGTGTCTGAAGAAGCTAATAGACAGTGTTGGGATAGAGAGGGTTTGGGGATAAGAGAAGGGTTCCTCATATGCTCCAAAGCCATTAACCTAAGTGTATCTTTTAAAGTTGCAGTGAGTTCTAAATGTATTTTATAATTTTTCAATCTGGGAACTCTGATACTGCAGGTAATTAAATTCATTCTGAGGAAATGCACGCATGGCTTGTACTGCCAGCATTTGAACAGAATACCAATAGCAAACTGTGGAAAGTTTTGTTGGTTACCCTGAGCATCAGATGGGCATTGACCAATTTTAAATAACTCTGTGATTCATCTCAAAAGTCCCATGTCTTAAGTACATTTAAATGGAAACACAAATACCATAGTATAGAGATTTTTCTCACCACAATGAATACACTTCCTAAGTCACAAAACCCTCTAATTTGAGGTATACCAAAAATAGCACTGATACATATGGAACCCCAAATTCACAGTTTGCATAAATAGCCAATCTGTCAAGGACCCAATTCTAGGACTAAAAATTCACACAGTCCTATGACCATGTTTTGATGTCAAGAAATCTTCAATCACTATTCTCGTGCCATAAACAGAAAGTCTAAAATAGGCTTATTTCTAAATTTGCCAGATCTTAAATATCACAGTCAAAATTTTTAAATCATTCTAGTGTTGTGCAGAAAAAGAAGAAATAGCAAGGACTAGGGAAGCAGTAATTTCAGAAAAGTAGGCTTTCTTAGATTTTAAGGAATACGATCACAAAATAAGAAAGGGTCCTTGAAGAAAACAGACTAAGCCTTGGCGCTAAATAGAAAACATCTAGTTCAGCATAGCAAATACTTCTGAAAAATCAGAAACAAATGTAAATCTTCAAACTACTAAATCCACTTTGCTTTTGTCCTCATTTACCAGTTTCTCCTTATCTTCTCCAGACTCATCATCCTTCACAGTCTCTAGACATCACGAAAAGGAAAAGCATTTTCCTACAATAGACGCACTTAAATTTCTACCTTCACTGCAGATAATTGTGAAAACGGAAACATATACTTTAGAATAAAAGCAGGAAAAGCAGCACCATGAAAAGAAGGCCGAAGTCAATAGACTCAGCTCAAGTATTGACATCATCCAGCAATGAGACTTGGCACAAATCATTTAACATCTTTGGGCCACAGTTTCCTCTTCTACAAAAAGGCATTAATATCTGCGTGCCTCAAAGATTGTTATAAAGATCAAGTGAAATTATCTCTGTAGCCCATTGTGTGTTGCAAACCATGACGTGGTAGGGAGACGTCAGATGTTAAATGGGATCTTATTTAAAGGAATGTTATTAAACTTTTCCTGCCAAAGGCACGAGGCCTAACATTTGTTATTTCTTTCTTAAAAGCAAAGGTTAGCAACAGCTAGAGAACTATTAAAGGCAAAGTAGCACCAAAAATGAGAATTTCCTCTTCACATAATCAGAAGTATGGAAACATAATTTAACCAGGAATAACAGTTATTTAATGTTTAATGCCACCACCTGTCTGGCAGTTTATCGTACACCGGTGGCTGGTATGTTGCTATGATGCTGGAAGCTATGCCCCTGGTATTTCAAACACCAACAGGGTCACCCACTGTGGACAGCTTTCAGGGGAGCTTCCAGACTAAGATAGACTGGGAAGAAAGGCCTGGAAATCTACTTCCAAAAATGAGCTAATGAAAACCCTGCGGATCACAACCAAATATTGTCCAATATAGTGCTAAAGGATGGGTCCCCAAGATTGGAAGACACTCAGAACGCAGAGTGGCCACAACAATGGACTTGAGCATACCAATGATCGCGAAGATGGCGCGAGACCAGGCAACACTTTGCTCTGTTGCACATGGGGTTGGCATGAATCAGCGCCAACTGGATAGCAACTAACAACAACAACATATAATGAGTGTAATTTAATGCCTTGGATGGACCAAATCACCTTCCTTCCACATAAAATCACCTCTGTTCCTTCAGAGATATGCCTCTCACACACTGGAAAACACTAACCTAGAGAATCCTTCTACTTCTAACATTCCTTGATTTTTGTTGCTCAGTACTTTATCCAAAGTCATAATTTAAATCAGTTGTGAAACTGGGTTAAAAAGTATAGGATTCTTAGTATCTTTCAGTTCTCCTAACCACCGAAGCCCACAGTCAGCTAACCCACACATCAGTCCTTAGTTTTTAAAAAGTGACATACTGGATAGCAGTGACAGATTCCTCAAACGGTTAATGACCTCAGGGAATTGGGGTTTCATTACAGATGGTTAGTAGCGGAAAACAAATTTTGAGTTGTTACCAACATTGAACACCTGCGGACGAATGATTGGATCTATCAAGTGGCTGATCGGGAAAGTCCCCTCTGTTGTTAATCATGTACAACATTTATGTGCGTTTAATACTGCAGAACTCTCTAGATCCATCCACGTGGGTTACCTGTCAAGTAGAAATAGGCCCAAGTATGAATGCTGACGTCCTGACTCTTCAGGAAAGTTAACTGGCAACTCAAATGCAGTCATTTCACACTCTTGCTTAAATCTTTACTGGCCTCACATTGCTTGTGGAGTAAAGCCCACAATTTCTAACATGAACTCCAAAGTCCTGTGTGATCTTGTCCCTGCTCATCCCCTCCGTGGCCCCATTTTGTTCCACTCTTTCTTTTGCTCTCTGTGCTCCAGCCATATTGACTGTATTATCTCCCAGGCCACCGTAACAAATTACCGTAAAACGTATGACTTAAAACAACAGAAATGTATTCTCTCACAGTTCTGGAGGCTAGAAGTCCAAAATCAAGGTATCAGCATGTCCATGCTCCCTCTGAAGCTCTAGGGAAGAATTTTCTCTTGCTCTTTCTAGCTTCTAGTGGTTGCTGGCAATTCTTGGTGTTCCTTAGAGTGTGGTAACATAACTCCAGTCTCTGCCTCCACCTTCTTGTGGCTGTCTTCCCTCTGTGTGTCCATGTACAAATTTCCCTCTTCTTATAAGGATACCAGCCATTGGCCCACCCTAATCCAGTATGAACTCATCTAAACTTGATTACATCTGCAAAGACCCTATTCCCAAACAAATCACAGGTTCCGGTTGGACATGAATCTGATGGGGAGGGGACGCTATTCAATCCAACACACTGAATGTCTTGTATTTTCTCCAGAGTAGGGCTGTTCATGTTGTTCTGTCTGCCTAGAATGCTCTTACCCAGCCACACCAGCCCCCAACTCTGCTAAAGCTCATTCATTCTTCAAGTCTCAGATACAACACTACTTCCCCAAAGGAGTCTTCCCTGAACCCTCTAGATTATATTCATCTGTCATTAGCTTCTCTAATTCTTTACTGCTGTCATCACAGTTGAAAGGTGGTTAATGTCTTTCTACTTCCACTGGAGTGTAAACTCAGGGAGGGCTGGGTATGTGTATATCTCCTCTGTCTCTTGTATCCCTGGCACCTACCACAGTGTTTTACACTAAATAGACATTCAGTAAGCATTTGCTAAATCAATCAATCAATCAATGAATCACTGAATGAGGCAATGAATGGTTTCAGGCTCATCCACAGCTAGGGCCACAGAGTCCATCAAAATAACTTAGATGATCTCGACAGGATCTGGTATTGTTAATTTTTTTCAACCTTATCTCAACCTTTTTTTTTTCTCTAAATGTGTATATGCATGATACAGATGTTCTTGGAGGAGAGAAGGGATAACTCAATCCTCTATCCAACTGAGTGACCTTTCAGGGTCCTTGGTACAGTTATGTCAAAGGGAAGACCTCTGTTCTCAAAGTGGGGTTATTATTATATCCAGTCTTGTGGGTTCAGGTGAATCTTCACACAACCCTGGAGTAGAGCAGGCCACTGATAAAAAGACGTTCTCAAGCCACCGACCTTGCTTTTTCTTCTAAGCAACCAGCTTGTCTTGCTTTTACGTTAAAGAAGATTTTACAACTTCCTGCCCAAGTATCCACAGCTATGAAAGAGGCAGTGGTGTTGCGTACTTGGTGTAATAAGAGGTGGTGGTGTAGTGGATAGAGCATTGAGTCACTAGAACAGGTCCTGGTTCTGGCTCTGCCACTTATTTGCTGTGTGACCTTAAGCCAAGTCATCTGGCTCTTTATGGCCAGAATGTCCTGTGAAATTGGACAGATCTCTTACCCAGAAGTTTCCTGTAAGCACCAAATGAGATAATTATTATATTTTACTATTTTATCTAGGGGTTGTTAGTACTTCAATTATGAAAGCAATTTGTAAACCATAAACTGATAGGCAAATTATGATATTGTTCCTGCTCGTCCTTGAGAGCAGCTTCACTTCTAAAAATTTTGAAAAGTACCTGTTAATTAAAAAGTGAGTTTTCCTTCCTGCCGTTTGATGGCGGGTAAAGACAGAGATACAAAGCTGGTGGGAGAGGAGTAACAATGAGCTGTGACTGACCTAAATTCAAGAGATAATTGAGCATTGGTTAGATATGACATGGCTCCCTGCCTCTCATTCATTCCTCTGTAGCAACACTATTTTTTTAATGAAGGAACCAATATGGTGTCTCCTTGTGGGTCAGACTTTTGTTTGATGTAACACAGCAAAAACTTGACAGAAGTGAAGATGACTTGAATCATAGACCAAGTCACCTATGTAGAATGATTTTAGAGGAAACTTAACTCCTATTTATGCTCATTGATGCTTGGAAATCCATTAACAAGATAAAACTTTTCTTCCGCAATTAAAGATGAAGTAGAAATCTAAATCTCCTTCAGATAAGTATTATAATAAATTTTTACCAAGATACGAGCAATTGATAGGAGGCATGTTTTTGATAATAGAACCTGGGAAAAAAAGATACTAGACACACATCATATAAAAGAAAAAAAGAGATGAATAAGAACTAAACGAAACTCCCAACTTCATTAGATTCTGAGATATGAAAATGGATTTATTTCATAATGCATTATTATTATTATTATTATTTTTTATTATCACAGTCAACCACTGCAAGGAAAAGACAGGAAGAAGGAAGCTCCACTTAAAGCAAGCCCTCACAATACTTTCTTATGTTCTATAATAGCTCTGGGTTGACCTGTTTTTGACCTTGTTTTTAACTTGCAGACTTATAAATGAATCTTTGAGGGACCAGCTATTGGTGACCATACAGAAGACTTTCACATACACTCGGACTCAAGCTCAGCACCTCTTCATCATCCTCATGGAGTGCATGAAGAAGAAGGAATTGGTATGTAGACAGTGCCCCCCGCAGGTGGCAGAGCGCTATGCACAGTCCCTCTGCCTGTTTCACCATTTTCTTGAATCACGTACCAACTGTTTTTTCTTTCTGGCAAAGCTTAAAACCCTCTTCAGCCTCCACTGGCTCCTGCAGTTTCCTCCCCCAAATAGCAAAGACACTCCTTCTCTACCCTGGGTTTAATGAAGTATGTGCTGCAGGGTTTGAGCATCATTTCCTTTTGGAGCTCATCTGAATTCTCTGATCGCCTCACCCAAATGAGTTGACGAGACAAAATAGGTTTCCTCCTGGAAAATGCTTCAGTTGATCTTCTCTTAGATTTGGGGCTTCACTTTGCTTGTGAGTAGTGAATCACCGATGCACTTTGTGTCAAATATCTTCAGTGATGCAGGGCCCAGGCTAATAAGCTAATCTTCACAGGTGGGAAATGAAGACAATTACCCAAGGAATGCTGGGAACTTCTGTAGGTTCTCAAGTGTCCTCCAGCAGCTTCTGCGCTGTTTCCAATGTTTCTTGCATCTGGGCAAAGTATCTTACAGAAGTAATGTCATCACTAGAGATGCTCTTTTAGGGTGAATACCAGTAATGTGAGTGAACATTTGAGCACTTGGCTGAGTACCAGGCAGGTGTATTAACACATGTGATCTTTGCAACTATCCCGATGAGAGAGGTACAGCTATTATCTTTTTCTTACAGATGAGGGAATTAAACTGGTAGAATCTAATCTCTATGGGAAGTGTTTTTATTCAGAAATTGTCTCGTCGCTCATTCTGGGTAGATGCCTGTCAGGCATGAGCAAACACAGACTGTCCTCAAAGGCCCGAGATTAGAGCAGATGCAGATAGGGTGGCAAAGGAGCAGTTTAAGCCTGTCACTCCCGTTTTGGGCAATCTCAAATTGGATGGAGCATCCTGAAATAATTCTCTCTGGAAACATCAGGGGGCACTCTTCCTCCAGAGGAGCACAGGACCAGACCCTCACAGGCTCAACCACAGGCAGATAGATGGGGTAGAGGGGAGCGAGCTGCCTTTCAGCCAGTCCCCCCAACTAGACAATAAGCTCCTCAAGGGCATGGACTGGAAATGTCTTGTTCACAACTGCGTTCCTGTGCCTAGGGCAGTGCCTGGCACACACAGGTACTCCCTGAGACTTCCGGGAGGAGGGACGGAGGGAAGAAGGGAACTTCTCAGTTTGAAGCCGAATATTTAGAAAAAAACTGATTAGAGTAGGAGTAGGTGTCTTCATTTCCTAAGGCTGCTGTAACAAAATACCACAAAGTGGATGGCTTTCAAGAACAGAAATTTATTTTCTCAGAGTTCTGGAGGCCAGAAGTACTATGCTGATTCCTTCTGAGAGCCCTCAGAAACTGTTCCATGCCTCTTTCCCAGATTGTGGTAGCGCCTGGCAATTCTTGGAGTTCCTTGGCTTATATCTGCCTCTGTTGTCACATGTCCATCCTTCTTGTCACTCTCCGTGTCTGTTCTCCTCTTCTGTAAGACACCACCTGAACGGGATTAGGACCCACCCTGCTCCAATATAACTTTATGTTAACTAATAGCATCTACAGAGACCTTATTTCCAAACAAGGTCATATTCACAGGTACCAGGGGTTAGGACTTCAATATATCTTTTTTAGAGGATACAATTCTATCCATAATAGTAGACAAGACCCATCTCCAGAAAGCATTCCACAAGGACTTTGTGAGAAGCCTTTCAGCAGCTTCCAAGTTTGGGATGAGGGGAGTGGAGATGAGAACAGAGATAAGACCTCTAATCCTTGAGTATCCATGGACCCCAGTGCACAGTGTGACTGCTCCAGTGTGCAGATGGGACACACAGTCACGATCACTTTGGTCCCAGGAGAGCCTCTATCCACTCTGAAAGAGCTACCGACGTTCCCCCATCTCAGGTCTTCTTAACTCACAGCATTTCAGTTCACAGGCTTCCTCTACCCAGGGAGGTGCCTGAAATCCCAAGCTTGGGCATACCACAGCATGGATTTTCCTCTGACTAAGCACTAATCATTTTCCAGTGCTAAGGCCGGTGCTAACTGTCAAACCTCACTACAAGGATACATCTAGCAGTCTCGCAAATTTCCTAGAAAGGCAGTTAGGATTAAAATTCTAGGGGCCAGTTCAAAGTCATAAAACTAAATGAGGTTGAATGTACTTCTCTGGGTATTTCATGGGATGGTTCCACAGGATTCTACCTGATAATCTGCCTAATAATTGTCATCTCCCTTAATCATGGCCCCTGCTGAAGAGGTCAATTGCATTTTAATGGGAGACATTTATTGTAAGAAACGTGAGGTATTCCTAGCTCTAGGCTGAGGAAATTGTTTTCTTAGTGAGCAATACCTTGTGCTGATCTCCACATCACAGGACAGAAGTAAATTAGGAAATTTTAAAATCATAACTGTAATTAAAATAATTTATAATTTTTAGGGATGATTTATATGCAGGCACAGATGTTGTACAAACAAGATAGACGTGGAGGCAGGTATTTTTTCTCCTTTTGCAGGGCTCAGGGAGGGAACTGAGGCTCAGCCAGGTGAGGAGATGCTTGCACGGCCAGGGAAAGCCCAGCTGGGAGTGCTTTGCTGCAGAGCCTTAGTATCTTCCATTCCCCAGGCTGCAGAGCTTAGCACACAAAGCAAGGAAGCATTACATAGTAGAGTTCCCCTCACTTTCTTTTAATTCTCTTTACAAGCCAAATAGGATATAATATTGTGAGGTCAATCTAACGGTGGCTGAGTTCAGAGAAGGGATTTGGTTCTACAGCAGGTCTGACGTCTTTCTCATCCCATCATTGTATTAGCTTAGATAATAAAGAACTGCACTATTGATGCAGATGTAGCCTGTGAAACCTCGGCTTCCAGGCCACGTAGCCTCATGGAAAATATGCCTTGATGGGCCCATTTTGGTCTCCTAGTGGGGGAGGGGGTGGGAGCAGCCGCTCATGACATGATGACAGACATTCCACTATACTACTCACTCCATAGAAGTTCATGAAAACATTCACCTCTCCTCTGCTTACTCTACCTTGGGAGAAAATTATACCTCAAAACTTGTCATCTTCTGCAAAGAGGTATGTCCGCCTAGAAACCGACCTGTGAGCTGAGTTTCATCGTTGCTATTGAGTAAAATATAAAAATGAAAGAGATTTAAAAAACTGTACAGAAATTCAAAACCACAATGAGGTACTACTTCACCCTCACTAACCAAAAATCAAACCAGTTGCCATGGGGTTGACCCCAACTTATGGTGACCCCATGTGTGTCAGAGTAGAACTGTGCTCCATAGGGTTTTCAATGGCTGATTCTTCGAAGTCGATTGCCCAGCCTTTCTTCTGAGGTGATGCTGGGTGGACTCGAGCCCCCAACCTTTCAGTTAGCAGCCAAGCACGTTCACCATTTGTGTCACCCAAGGACTACTCACCCGACTAGGATAGCTATCATTAGAAAATGGAAAATAAGAAGTGTTGGTGAGGATGTGGAGAAATTGAAATCCTCATCTATTGCTGGTGGGATGGTAAAATGTAACAGCTACTTGGCAAAGAGTTTGGCAGTTCTTCTTTTTATAAATTGTCAGTTCGTGTGTTGCAGATGCCTTCTTTGAGTTTGGGGTTTGTTTCTTCAAAATGTTTACCATGTCCTTTGATAACCAGAGGAAATCCTGGTGGCGTAGTGGTTAAGTGCTACGGCTGCTGACCAAAAGGTC
>NW_004443974.1:19332500-19333385 GCF_000243295.1 Trichechus manatus latirostris | reverse complement strand
TTGATGCATTATAAGGCAAATCCCATTCCTTGTTATTCTTCTCCAGGATTGTCAGCTATTTTAGCCCTTTCTCTTATATATCAAGTTTAGAATCAGCACATGAAATACACACACGCTGCTGGGATTTGGATTAGAATTGCATTGAACGTATAGATTTATTCCCCTCAGATTTAAACTCCCCAAGTTCTTGGATAGTGGTGACCCCAATATGACTGTATTTGATCCACACTCTTCTCTTGTCTGGTATCAAAGGAAGTAGTGTCCCCTCTTCTTCTCAAAGATCATTCTCTAAACAGGCTACACATCCCATCACTTTGCACTTCCTCTGTGATCCTGTCCTAGAAATTACACATTTCTTGAACAGCATCCCTCTTAATTACTTCCTCTCCAGTGGTTTCCTATCTTTATCTTTCCCACCTTTCTAAAACATCAATGGCATTGTGCTCTTCTGCTCTTCCTTCTACTTTTCTAGCTGTTTCTCCTTTTTCCGTTGCACTTCTGGTTGCTTTTATCCATAAACATGGAACATTCCTGGAAGCGTTGTTCTCAGTCTTTTTTTTTTTTTTTAATCATGTTCTTGGAGGAATTATTTAAAATCTCCCACAGTGATTGTGTCAATTTCTCCTTGAAATTCTGTCAATTTTTGCTTTATATATTTTGAGACTATGTTACTAGGCTCATAAACTTTTAGACTAGTTATATTTATTTTGAGTTATTATTTTTGTAATCGTTCAGTGTCGTTATTTGTCCCTGATAATGCTTTTGCCTTGTATCTCAGCTTGTCTGATGTTAATACACCTACACCAGCTTCTTTGGGTTTATATTTGCCTGATAGAGAATGTACTCTTTTTCTTTTTTACTTCCAATCTTTCGGTTTCCTTATGT
>NW_004443974.1:19330543-19331528 GCF_000243295.1 Trichechus manatus latirostris | reverse complement strand
GGACTGGTCCCTCCTTATAACATACCCAAAGTCTGTGAGACGAACTCTTGCCATTCTTGCTTCCAAGGAGCTTTCTGGTGTACTTCCTCCAAGACAGACTTGTTCGCTCTTCCGGCAGTCCATGGTATATTCGATGTTCTTTGCCAACACCATAATTCAAAGGCATCGATTCTTCTTCAGTCTTACTTATTCATTGTCCAGCTTTTGCATGTATGTGAGGTGACTGAAAATACCACAGCTTGGGTAAGGCACACCTTAGTCCGTTTTAACACTTTAAAGATGTCCTTTGCAGCAGGTTTCCCCAGTGCAGTATGCCATTTGATTTCTTCACAAGATAAAAACCATTTTCAGCTTACTGGCTGTAGAAAAATAGATTGTGGGCCAAATTTGACCAGTGGGCCATAGTTTGCTGGCCTCTACTATGTAGTAACACCAGATTCTTCTTCCTAAAGCATAGAGATGTTACACCTTTGAATATAAAATCTAAAGTTCTTGCCTATCATTCCAGTCTTAAATTCTATTGCTTCTTTACGGACCATTCACTAAAACTGATCTCCTTGGGGTCACTCTTTGATTCTCTGCTTCCCTAAATTTGTTCAGGCATAGAGTACTCTCTTTAGAATACTATCAAGTGTCAAATGCATGCACATACATGCATGTGCGTGCACGCACGCACACACACGCACACACCCTCACAAACACACACCTGGAATACACTTAGCTCCTTTATTTCAACTCTCTTGGAGTACTTATCATTTATACCTGAAGTTATTTATGTACATCTCTAACTTTCCAAGTAAGCTCTTAAGAGCAAGATCTGTGTCTGATTCATTTTTCTTACTCCTGCGCTCGCTCACTGCCAATTGTGCTTAGTACCATGGCATGTATATAGCAGACACTCAATAAATCTTTAATGGATGAGTAGATGAATGAATTCAGATGAATATACATTAATGAGGATGATATATATCCAATATCCATAAAT
>NW_004443974.1:19326944-19330126 GCF_000243295.1 Trichechus manatus latirostris | reverse complement strand
ATATTCCCTACCCTACTACTTGCAAAGCCAAGTAGTATCTAGATGTTATCACATGAGTTCCCATCCTTTGCTCGTTGAGGGTCCTGGGCCCCAGAGCTGAAAAATCCACCGTGGAAGCTGGGGAAGACAACAGAGGGTTGTTGTCTATGCCTCATGAATGAGTTTCTGGAGGCGCTACTCAACTACCCTTCCCATGTGGGGAGACTCATTACTTTTCTAAGGGCATATTTGAGCCTATGCTGACATTCAATCACAACTCTCTTACCGCATTTGGGAAACTGAGGGACAACACTCTACTTATCCTTTCAGTGATTCATAAAAAAGCAAATATGACTTCTAAACAAAGAGGTTTTAAGCAGAGACAAATAGGATCCTGCTCTTTTTGTAGACAAGCAACCTATGTCGGGGAAAGGATCACAAAGTCCCAAGATGTTCCTTGCTAGAAAAATAGGCACTTGTAAGACTTTTAATACCATGGGGAAGGGGAGGTTAGTGTTACTTGGCAGGTGAGTGTCTCAGCACCAGGTAGGAGATATTTCTGAGGATCCCGATATTTCACCACTGTGGGTTGTTGGAGAGTTAAGCATTTCAGCATGGGTAAAGCACACTGGCCAGTGTATGGCTCCCAGTAAGCCCTCAGTAAATGTTAACTATCATTTCAGTTATTTTACAAGAAACTAATTAGAGTATCAGAGTATTCTACAAGAACTAATTAGAGTAAACGCACAGATGTCTGCTCTTTCTCTTGTATTTCCCCTGGTCCTAGTTAAAATGGTCAGTGAGGCACACTTTTGCTCTGGTGGCCTGTCATTCCTCTGTTTCAGGTTCCATCTTCCCTCCTTCCTTGTCTTAATGGACAAAGACTACTGACGGACAGAGGAAATACATACGTAACCTCCCAGGTAGTAGGAAAGGAGTAAGTCAATGCCTTCCCTGTTTAACACTAAAAGCCACACAAGTGCAATAGGCCTCTTATGGTTATGAAGAAAGAAACGTCTTACAGCTGAGAAGTAATTTCTTAGGCCAAATGGCTGAAAGTTGTAAAGTCACATATCAAGTTTAGAAGAGAGTTCTCTTCAACACGATGTTTGGGGAAAATTGAAATGGTCTATGAGAAAGATGCTGAATTATACGCCTAAACTTTTTAAAAGTACATTTGAATATCATCTTGATAACATAATTTAAGTCCAAACATTTCAAACGAGATAGTGGGAAGCGTACACAGAGAAAGCAATTAAAATTTTTTCCATATTTGTTCTCAACACACAGTGGATTATAGATTAATTTTTGAAGGTTCTGAAACTCTTTTAGATGATCAGACTATTATTGTTTAGAGTCAATTTGCTTGGCTTCAAATCCCAGATTGGACATTTAATACATGGCAATGGGCAAATTATTTAACCTCTGGATGCCTTTAGCTTTATCCTCCTTAAAACTGACATAATAATGGTACCTACATCATGGGATTATTAGAAGGATTAAATGAATTAATTTGAAGGAAAGCCTCTATTATAGTGTTGGTATCTCGATATGGAAAGAAAAGTGAAGGTTGTACAAGAATGGCTGTATGTTAGAAAATACTGGCCGTCAGAATTAAGTTTCAGATCGTTATTTAGGCTGGCATTCAAGATCCTCCATGGTATAGACCTAGCCTACCTTTCCAGCCACAGCTACTAGTACTATGACTCTTGTCCCTTATGTTCTAGTGTAACTAAATCAAAATTTCTAAAAATCTGAGAGAATTTCCAACCTCTCTGACTTTGTTCACAATGTTCCCTCTATCAAAATGTTCTTCCTCTGTAACCCTCCATCACTGTCCACCCTCCAGACCTGGTATAAAGGTTACCTTTTTCATAGTCTCTTCCCTGAAACCCACAGCAAAGAATACTTGCTCTCCAGGGAACTGGGGATTGATGGCGTGTGGTGGGTGAGGGAAGATACTGGCCAAGAATCATGGTTCATAAATGGTATCACTAAATTGTACATGTGAAAAATGTTGAATTGGTAAATGATATATATACTTTTTTACAATATTTTTTTTTTCAAATCATGGCTCCACTGAGCAATACAGAGAAAACCAGAAATGGAACTTAATTTAAGAATAAGATAATATTAATATCTGGATTGACCACAAATGTCCAACCATGGTTAACATCCATCCATGTCTATTATCTCATAGATTTTATCATCAAAATAGCCTCTCATGGTAGGTAGAGTAGCTGTTATTATGTATGTGGTGTTTATGGTGACCTGAGACTCAAGGATACTAAGAGATTTGTCCAAGTCTACACAGTGCCAGGCACCAGAGTCAGGACATAAGCCTAGGACACTTCCTTAAAATAATAATAATAATATTTTTCAAACTATACAAATATTTTAATTGGAGAAAATATATGAGAGAATATGTGAGCAAGTTAAATGACCATAATTACCATTGTGATGCATTTTCTTCCATTTCTTCCATACATAATTTTTGTATCATTGAGATAATTATTTATATATAATTCTGTATTCTGGATGTTTTCACTTAATATACATGATTTTCCCATGCCATTAAAAATGTTTAAAAACATGATTTTAACATACAATAAATGCATTAGATACATAAAATTTGAATACATAAAAAGTTTGGTTTTTAAGAAATAATCTCTCTGAATTCATATACCACCTTTTCACATGTGGCTATCCATAATACTAATGGCAACAGGTAACATTTTCTCAGCTGCAAACCCAATGCAGTCATGTTGCACGCATTGTTTCATTTACTCCTCACAGCAGTCCTTCCAAACCAGGGTGACCATGTGTCCTGTTTGCTTCAGATTGTTCAGCTTCTGTGTGGTGCCCAGCATAATTACTAGTAGCGCCTCTTCCACTTTCAACAGTATCCTGATTTGAACTATAAACTATATGGCCATCCTGAGTATTACTTGCATTTTACAGGTAGGGAAACCAAGGCACAGTGACTTCCCCAGGGTTACACAGCTGAGCAAGGACAGATGAGAATATGAACCTAAAACAGCATCAGTTCCAGAATGTGCACTCTTGAGCTGTCCACTATTAGGATACAGCGTTTGTGTCTGCTACAAAATTATATGCTCTGTGAGAAAAAAAGACCATGCTTTATATATCTTTTTGTCTCCTCATAACACCTGGCAAATGCTTTTCCACGTAGTTGATGTTCA
>NW_004443974.1:19291217-19326301 GCF_000243295.1 Trichechus manatus latirostris | reverse complement strand
CTGGATAAGTATTTAACCTTCTCCAAGCACGTGGACCTCTACATTTCTCGTTAACAATTTCCGTACAGGTAATCTCTTCCATGCTAAGTAGTCAGTAATGCCTTTCAGGAAGTCATCACTTTATAAATAGGCTGTGATCCAAGGATCCATTTACAAACCAAAATCCATTTTCTCATTAAGCAATGTAAATAATTTAGCAAAATTCTAGTCTGCTATAGAAAGACTAGGAACAAGAAACCATGAAAAGTAGTAGAAAAGAAGAAAAAGGTTGTCCACTCCCTTCCTTGGGAGCAGGACTAACTGTAGACCAAACGCTGAAATAGGCAAAGTTGGTTTTTCAGTACCTGATTCTTCTCTTCATAAGCTCCCAGGGACCCCCATAAATCCCCTGTAGACACCCTAACAAGACTTCCCCACCCTCCTCCTCCAGCCTTATGTATCTCCCACCTCCTGCAATTCCATTTCTTTGCTGAAAAGTAGCTCACCAGAGTATCTGGAGGCCAGTAGTACTATGAACTCACATTCATGTATGGGGGACTCTTTCACCCCTGTAATATACTTGAAGTTTCCATACAGGACACACATTGAGCCAAAGGAAGTATTGATTAGGGGACTTTGAGATAATGTAACAAAGTGAAGAGGGAAACGCAGGTGGGAAACGTTAGGAAGGGGATGGGAACTTCACATATTGTTGAGTCTTGTTTAGAAATCTACCAATGTCAACTCTCATACTCAAATCATTTCCAAATTCTGCTTCCTACGGCATCTTCAGGGCATGGTGGGTAGAAGCAATTAAGAAAAAGAATGCTGAACATATGAAACTCTGGCCCACCCTTTCCCTGTTTTAAATTTATTTTGATTCTCTAACCCTTTCCCAGTAACGTTTCATTTCAGTAAAGGTCTCAGGACTAAAGGTTGGAAATCACTACTCCAAAATAGTCAGTTCACAGCTTATTCTCTTCCTCCACTTCTGAGTCCACAAAATTTACTCAAAGCTACAAGATTTGCTATGTTTTTGCCCCCCAGTGTTTTGAAAGAGAAGAGGGGAATGGAGGGTTGAGGGCAAAAGGATGAATGGGGCTAGAGAGGCTATTTATATGCATAGGTTTTTTGTAAACCAGATGTCTGTCTCAAAACCAGATATATTCTGCTTTCTCTTCCATATTCATCAATGTGTATAAATATCCCCCTATCATTTGAAATCATTTATCTACACTTCCTTCTGTATTAGTATTTATGCTTCTTGTTAGATGTGATGTTCAGTGAATGAATATATTCATCAGATTCCCAATGTTAGAGCCAGGGCCATTACCTTGATGTTGATTATCCGCTACTCAATTTATCATTCTCCCAATGTATTATCTATCTTCACCAAACTCAAAACTTGTCTGAGAAAATCATGCTATTTTTGAAAGACAAACATACACCACCTAAAGATCGTTGCTGCTACAATTGTCCATCATTTAACTTCAGGTTTTATCTACTTGACTTGGCCATCTTCTCCCCTGAAACCAAAAAAACCAAACCCATTGCCGTCAAGTCAATTCCGACTCATAGTGACCCTATAGGACAGAGTAGAACTGCCCCATAGGGTTTCCAAGGAGTGCCTGGTGGATTTGAACTGCCGAGCTCTTGGTTAGCAGCTGTCGCTCTTAACCACTACACCACCATGGTTAAGGGAACACAAATGTTTTACCCAGGGCTTCAAACTGGTTCGGTCAGGTTCAAACCCCTGCTGAGAATTTGCATTTCTAACACGTTCTCAGGCGATGCTAATGCTACTGATTAGGGACCAATTCTGAGAATCACTAGTAGAGCACTGGTTCTCAAGTTTTGTTGTACATAAGAATCACCTGGGTATCTTGTTAAACTGTAGATTCTGATTCAGTATCTGGGGTGGAAATGCAGATTATCATCAGGGATTTGAACCAGTTCATTCTGTTTTGAATGCTTAGTTTTACCTGCTAATCTCCTCCTAGTGTTAAATAATATTTCCCTTATTTTCACCCTCTCATCTAGCCTCTTTCTCTCTTACTTTCTTTATTTCTCTGCCCGATTCCACTGTATTTTATCAACACATCACTATGGGTTGGTGGCTGTGGTGGGCTCTGCCTCACTCTGGAGCTGGCTGTTCATCCTCATTTCGATAATCAATGCACCTGTCTTTAACTAACACTACATTCACCTCTATTCCTGAAGGCAGTGGGATGGGCCTGTAGCTAGCCACTTGCTTGTGATTTCTTCCTTTTTTTTTTAATTCAAAGAAACAGACATATTATGAGCTTTGGGGAGTTAAGAAACCATATTGCAGTGGCACATTTGTTGCATGTTGGAATCTATTGAAATGAGGCAATTCTTATTTTGGCATCATTACCACTTATACCATCTATTTCCTACTGTACTTTTGGCCTAGAGAAGGCCTAGCATAACTTGCCACTAAGAGAAAGGCTTCATCTTTGTGGAAAAAGTTAAAAGTTCACTTATATGAAACCCCTCATTTTCCAGGGATCCCACCAAATGAAGCATCATAATATCTTGAGAGTGGGCCTTGAGCACAGGGCTGGAGCAGACAGAGAGAATTAAGTGAAATTGGCCTCAGCCGACTTGATTTTAAATATTGTGATCCATCCCTCTCTGAACACGTCACCACGGCTCGTAATAAGTGGCAAGAATGACTGTTTTCACGATCCCACAACCCGCTGTCTGCACACACCAATGACAAGCCATTCCATGACAGAAGACAGAGCAGAGAGAGTACTAACTAGTGGAGGAGCAAGAAGGGAAGAGAAAAGGAGGTGGGAAGAAAGAGAAATTAACACCTCATATGACATTTGCTTTTCATTTTGGTTTCCCAGAACCCTAAGAGGCAGATAACATCATCCCTATTTTTACAGACAAAAAGAGTGCTTGAAGAAGGTAAATAATCTGCTTGAGGTCACTCACTAGCAAGTGACATGGCTCCTGCCTCCTCCCCAAGCCTTGCTGTTATGGTTCAAAGATTACTTACTATTATCCTTGCTGTTATCACTCAAAGATCACTGCCCGAGTTTTGAAGGTGAGCCAGGAGCTTGTTCTCTTAGGCAGGAGACATAAACTCTTCAGATTTGCGTAAGAGAAGGTGCCATTGCTATTTCCCGCAACCTGGTTCCGGCTAGAAGGAAGAGTGGGTCCCAGCTCTCACCCCTCCTGGTCCTGGTCCGGGATAGGGTGCCTTAAGAGCCAAGAAGTAGAGTTTGGATTTTCCTGGCAGCCTGGCAGCCTTCAAGGGGACCTGGGTCAGTTTTATCCTTTCAGGGGAAAAACCAGTTCCACCACCACCAGGTTCTTGTGGGCACAGCATGAATGCTGTGAGTCCTGTTCATAAGGTCGCCCCAGGGAGTAGGCTAACATAGTATTCACAATACCGCCCCCCCAATGTAACAATACTAAGAAACAATCATACGATAGCAATTTGAATATAAGCACATTACTGCCCTATAACAAAAAGGCATCATTACCTTACAAGGTAGCATTTTCTTGAAGACCCAGGCTCTCAAGGAAATTTTTCTGAGGAATCACTTCCAACACTTTGGCCCTATGCCTTTCTCCCCCTTGGTCCTGCGGTCCAGCCACACTGGTCTCCCAGTGCCTCAAACACACCTGAGACTTGGTTGATCTCAACACGGGTTTACATTCTTCCTTCTGCCTGAAACACCCTCCTCCCGCTTCACATGCCGGGCTCCTCTTCATTCTTCACATTTGATTTGAATGTCACCTCCTCCAAGAAGCCTTCCCTGACCACTCTGTGTAAAGCAGTGCCTGCTTTCATTCTCCTGTTTGTTTTCTTCATGGCACTTACCACATTGTGCACTTCTCTCATTTATTTGTTCACGTGTGTTTGTGTCTGTCTGCACCATTAGTCTATGAAGGCTGATCTATCTTGCCCAGCACATCATACTTTTGTATCTATTTCTAGGTAAAAGGAGATGCTCAATTTCAATATTTGCTGAATAAATTAATAAATGAAGCCCAGGTCTGCCAAGTCTGATGCTGTATTTTATTCTCTTCCTTATTTTATCCTCTTCTTTTCTTTTTTTTTTTTTTAACTACAGTTTATTGGAAACCCTGGTGGTGTAATGGTTAAGAGCTACGGCTGCTAACCAAAAAGTCGGCAGTTCGAATCTATCAGGTGCTCCTTGGAAACCATATGGGGCAGTTCTACTGTTTAGGGAGAAGGAGCCTTGGTGGTGCAGTGGTTAAATGCTTGGCTGCTAACTAAAGGTTGGCGGTTCGAACCTACTAGCAGTTCGACAGGAGAAAAGACCTGGCAATCTGCTCCGATAAAGATTACAGCATAGGAAACCCTATGAGGCAGTTCTACTCTGTCATATAGGGTCGTTATGAGTCAGAATCAACTCAATGGCACATAACGATTTAGGGAGGACTGTCAGACCCTATAATGTGGAGCCTTGGTGGTGCAGTAGTTAAGAGCTACAGCGAGCTATCGCTGCTAACCAAAAGGTTGGCAGTTCAAATCCACCAGCTGCTCCTTGGAAACCCCATAGGGCAGTCCTAATCTGTCCTGTAGGGTCGTTATGAGTCAGAACAGACTTGATGTTTGTTTTTTGTCAGACCCTATAGGAAGCCCTGATGGAGCAGCGGTTAAGCATTTGGCTCTTATCCTAAAGACTGGCAGTTTGAGCTCACCAGCTGCTCCACAGGAGAATGATGTGTCACTCTGCTTCTGTAAAGATATTCAGCCTTGAAAACTCTATGGGGCAGTTCTGCTCTGTCCTATAGGGTTGCTATGAGTCAGCAACGGGTTTGGTGTTTTTACAGATCAGACCCTATGCTAGGTATTAACACATATTTCCTTTAACTCTCAAAATAACCCTACGTGATACATCTCTCCGATTTTCTAGATTAAGAAACAAAGGTTTTGAGAAATGACATTGCTTGCCTACGCCGACATCATAACTGAAACAGCCAGGATTCAAGCCCAGATGTGTCTAATTCTAAAGTTTTCATGCCCTTCATTCTGTGACACTATCTCTAAGAAACAAAGAGAGCAGTAGAGGGGATGAATAATCTTTCTAAAGAATTGAATAACAATGCTTCTCATTTATCTTTCTGCCTCTCATTTTATTTGTCTCTTCCTCCTCACCCTGCCCGTTTCACTCTATCAAAAACATGAACATTCACGGGCAGAAAACCCAGGGCAATAATCTTCATCAACGATACCACTTTCTGGAAACCCTGAAGTCAAAATGGCGAGTGCCTCTTTCACGGCTGCCACAAAAGCTCTTCTCTTAACGCCCATATTTCCAGTGTCTCAATGCAGCAACCTCAGCTCACGGTGCCCAAGCCTTCATCCTCAGAGAGATGCCCCCGAATGTCTCATTGCTCCGGGTAAAGGATGCAGGTGCCCAGGTAATACTAGCCAGTAACCAGTTGCTGTTGAGTCAATTCTAACTCATGGAGACCGCATGTCTGTCAGAGTATAACTATGCTCCACAGGGTTTTCAATGGCTGATTGTTTGGAACTGGATCTCCAGGACTTTCTTCTGAGGCACCTCTGAGTGGACTCCAACGTCCAACCTTTCAGTTAGCAGCTGAGCGCACTGACCATTTACACCACCCAGCTGACACACCCACCCAAAACTCAGGGCTTACATGGTCCACCTTTCAAGTTCCAATATGGACAAAAAACGGCAGAAGGTGGTGGAGAGGGAACCCCCGTTCTGACACAGACAGAGCTTGTGGATGCCAGGACTTGTCACTGGCCTCATCTGTGATTTTGAATGCCGATGTTCTGGCTCTGGTGAAGATAGAATGTGTTTTGACAACCCGCTCCTAACTGGACCTCCACCATCTGCCATTCATGCGCCATAATCTCTGTCTTCCCCTTTCACTAGCCCCAGAAGCTCTCCATTCCCACTGCAGCTGTTTTCTCTCCTTGTGTAGGTTGGTTTTGTCACTCTGCCAGGTTAGCGATACTTGGTAGCTTTCTCAACCCAGAATGGCTAAGCCAGAGGGCTCATGGAGGAGGATTTTCTAAACCACCTTGTAGCATGCAGACAAACTCCCGAACAGCCCATGGGCAACAGCACACAGAGGGGTTAGAAGTGGAGCAGATGCCAGGCACAGCATACATCTCACACAGATGAACACAGGCATGTGCAGCCAAAGCTCACGGCAGAAAACGTCCAAGGAGGAAACACATTGCTTGTTAAAGCCAAATGATCACACAGGCCAACAAATTACAAAACATAGACTCGAGAAACCAAAGTCTGGGATGTACCCAGAAACTGCTAGATGTCCATGGGTGGGCTTCAGCTTGGAACATTCATTCACATTCCATTTAAGGTGCCTTTTCAAGTCACCCACGCAAGATAAATCTCTGTGCGTTATCTGCAATAGTCTTCTGTGAACCACATTACTTTGTGGTCACTTATTCCACAAACATTTATTGATTGCCAGCCTCGTGCCAGGCACTATTATTCTAGTAGCTGGGGATAGAGTGGTACCTCCTCATTCAGTTGACATTCTAGTTGGGGAGAGACGGTAAAGAAATAAAAAAATAAATACATGACAAAATATCAGGTAGTGATACATGCATTGGAGTCCCTGGGTGGTGCAAATGGTTAAGCACCCGGCTACTAACTGAAAGGTTGGCCATTCAAACCCACCCAGAGGCACCTCGAAAGAAAGACCTAGCCATCTACTTCTGAAAAATCAGCCATTGAAAACCCTATGGAGTACAGTTCTACTCTGACACACATGAGGTCGCCATGAGTCAGAGTCAATTCCATGGAAACTACTTTGGTTGTTTTTTTGGTTTTTGACGTTTATATTGGGAGGGAGGGGGAAAGGCAGCATTAGGGTGATAGAAAGTAATGAAATGGAGTGGGATGAGATGGGGTGAAGTGAGCTCCTGAGGGCAATGGTTTCTGTTTATTGTTGTATCCCCAGCGCCTAGAATGGTGCCTGGCACAAAGTTAGAGAGTGCATGAAGAGGGGGCTTGGAGAAGCCCTTCCTGAGGACTTAAGATGTAATCTTAGTGAAGTGAGGGAGCCAGTCGCCAAGCAAAGATCCAGAAAGGGGAAGAGCAACAGCAAAGGCCCTGAAGCAGGAATAGCAAGAGGCCAGTTTGCCTGGAGAAAGTACGTGAGTGGGAGTGATAGGAGATGAGGTTGGAGAAGAAGCCAGGGCCCAGATAACACAGGGTCTAACCAAACATAGCAATGACTTTGGGTTTTATTCAGAGTAGGAACTGGAAGCCATTGGATGGTTTTGAGCAGAGTATAATGTGATCTAATTGGCACAGTGGTTAAGAGCTTGGCTGCTAACCAAAAGGTCAGCAGTTCCAATCCACCAGCTGCTCCTTGGAGAACCCATGGAGCAGTTCTCCTCTGTGCTATAGGGTCACTGTGAGTTGGAATCAACTCAATGGCAGTGGGTAATTTAGGCTTACCGATCAATACATACCTAACCTTGTTTTATGTGTGTTTCTGTTTAAAGAAATCTTATTTAATATATATTTCTTACAAATAATTGCTTTGGCTTTCAGCCTCCCAACAATGTTGTCCACTATGCTTTTGTTAATCAATCATCATCTCATAAATCCACAAATTGAGCCCCTTTTCCATTTTTTCTGTAGCTTCGTCACACACTATAGATGTTACTTTAGCGCTTTCTGGAGTGGCCTCGTGTACAGATAGGCAAAGTTCCTCTTCCTTTTTCTGGATGTACCATATCCTTGACTCATTAACACTGAACTCACAGCCAACAGCATTGTAACTCATGCCTGAACGAAGCTCATCTAACAAATGTGTTTTCTCCATAAGGCAGCTTGCGTTTAGGAAATCTAGCATTTCATCACTATACTTAGGGGCTATTTTAAACAGCAAAATCACCAACCAAAAAAACACAAATATGTGAAAAGCTTGGCACTAAATAGACCACAAAAAGGACTCGTTGACAGTATGAAAGCTGAACCAAGAGTATTGTCTTGTTCAGCCTCAGCTGGAACGTACATTGTCAAGCAACTCAAATTTTTCCACTGCTCTGCGCATTTCCACGAATGACGGCAAAAGCACCGCGAGTAGTCATTTTGGGGTCACAGAAAAATTATAACGAGTAGGAAAATTCACAAACTCTGCAAGTAATGAAGACTGAGTGTATATTTATACAGTAAGATTTTTTCTTTAGCATTAAAACATTTACATTTGTTCATGCTATTTGTAAAAATACATTTTAAGGCTGAAACGTTCATTATTCCATAGAATGAGACTTCCCCATTGAAAACATTTAGGCTGGGTTTTAAACTAGTGAAAAGGTACAAAGAATACACCTAAGTCCTTTCAATGATGCTTTTAGAAAAGAGTAAGTGTCTGAGTTTAAGGGAACCCTAGTCAGCGCCAACAGCTTCTGGTCATTTCCACCATAGTTCTTAAAGCTACTTTCCGCAAGGGATCTGCCCTGGCAAGTATCAACTTTGGGGTCATCCTAGTATCAGTGTTATAACCCTATTGAGAACACTTGAAAAACTTTGGATTTAGTAGCATGCCAACCCCACATCCACCTAACAAAGCCCTCTCGCACCATTAAAATTACATGTGAATGCCGTTTTTGAGCATCTACTGAACACTGCATAATATCCCAGCATTTGAATAAAGAATAACTGTTGAATATTATAATGCAAAGATGACCATTATTCCTTGCCCTTATTACTCATGAATTTCATATAATAGAATTAATTTTAGTTCAATTAGTGTTCAAACACTTTGTTGGGCAATTTTCAGAAATTAGTGACTGTCACGAATCCTTAGGCATCATTGAGTCTGACCTTAGTCAAAGTCTACTAGAAAACCTTTGTCCCCTGAATACATGGTCTGTGTGAAGGATCCACAGGATAAGAAGTAACTGTATGACAAAAAGAAATATGAAGACCAGCCTGTACTTAACAGCTGTGATGAATGCAGTCTTTCATTGATGAACTCCTACCAGATCCACCTCTGTTTGAATTTGCATTCTCCATTAATGTGGCTGTAATGTTGGCCCTGGAAAACCTCCCATTTCCTAAGTGTAATACACCCAGCAAGGTTACTTACATACCAGCTGTTGACTGTCAAAACAGTGACATTATTGAAGAGGTCCTGGGTCATGGTATAACATATTCTTTATGTGCAACAAAAGCTGTGTGGGAGGGTAATGTGAGAAACCAATTAGAATCACCAAAGAGAATCTCTTTTCATTCTGTCTCTCAACCACACACTCTTTTTGTCTTCTTTTCCTTTTGAATGGTTTTGCAAGCAGTATTACCAATAAATCTACGTCTGATCAGAAGTGGTTCATTTTGTAAGACACCGCTGAAATTGAACTACTGTTGAATAGTATCTTTTTCTTGTCTGGGCTCTTGTTCCCTAGAAAAAGCTGTATCTTCTTGGCTGTTTTGCCTCTCGCCGGTAATTTTTTTTTTTTTAATTAAATTTCTTCTTCTACGCATTTAGAGCAAAAAATATAGCCCTCAGATATTAGAACCAAAACCAAACCCACTGCTGTCGAGTTGATTCCAACTCATAGCCACCCTATAGGACAGAGTAGAACTGCCCTATAGGGTTTCTAAGGCTGTAAATCTTTACGGAAGCAGACTGCCACATCTTTTTCCTGTGGGGCAGCTGGTGGGTTTGAACCGCTGATCTTTCGGTTAGCAGCTGAGCGCTTTAACCACTGCATCACAGGGCTCCTCCTCAGATATTGCTAGGGCCAAAATGTTGAGAAATAGAAGGAACATTTTCTTTTTCAGGAAAAGATACACTCAGTAGAGCAAAGCCTAATTTTAAGCAATTTACAGCGCCCATGACTAGCATTTACTCTGCATAGGAAGGTTTCTGAGAAAGAGGGCAACTATTTGGAGATTGAAGGATTTACAGTAGCAATTGTTGGAACAACTGGCCCCTCAGCCTGTCCAAACATTCTCCTAGATTTGTAACACAAAATTACCTTATCAGAAAGAGCCTCCAGGGAGCTAAAACCACCAACTGACAAGCTGTTCTGCTCCCTGTTAGGGCTGAGCTGGGTCTCTCCCCTTCTGGATTCCTAAGAATTCGAAGCTATGCCAAGTTTTTAAGCCCTCAGTGGAAATTACCTGCTTATTATCATTTTATCATTCTAGCATTTTAAAAAAAAGCAAACAAATTATCTACATGGAACAATACCATTGCTGTCAAGTCGATACCAACTCATAGCAACTCTATAGGACAGAGTAGAACTGCCCCATAGGGTTTCCAAGGAGCAGCTGGTAGATTCAAACTACTAACCTTTTGGTCAGCAGACGAACGCTTAACCACTGTGCCACCAGGGCTCTGCGGGGAACAATACACAACAGTTATTGTTATGTTTCTGTTTGCTACCATGGGCTCTTAACAGATCAGGGTAAGTTTTCCTTTGTGTTAAATGTTACCCTGACCCATTCATCCATGATATGAGTCACTTCTTAGGAAGTTAAAGGGCAGGTAGCAGAGCATCACAAAGAGAAAGGAACAGTTGATATCATCGAGATGAAATCCACTCTTTAGTTTACAGATGAGGAAACTGGGACTTTAAATAATAACAGTAACAGCATTTACTGAGCACCTGTGAGTTGGTTACTTGGTTTGTTGGGCCCATCTGTCAGGCCAGTTCAATTTCTCTGAGAATATGCCAGAGTCTTTTCTGAGTGTTTTACATATATTAGTTCACTTTCCTCACAACGAACCCGTGACACAGGAATTACTAGTGTCCCCATCTATAAAATGAGCAGTTAGGTGACTTGCTGAAGGCCACAGAGCCAGTTAAGTGGTCTAATATATTCTATGGTTATATATTATTATGGAGCCCTGATGGTACAGTGGGTAAGCATTCAGCTGCTAACCAAAAGGTTGGGAGTTTGAATCCACCAGCTGCTCCTTGGAAACCCTGTGGGGCAGATGTTGGAATCGACTCACTGGCAACAGATTTGGTTTTATATATTATTATATAATCTATAACATTATTTATATAATATGTAACATTATATTACAATAAAATTGTTATATAATAACTTCATATAGTAAAGCTTATAAATATCCATTTTTCTAAAAGTTTCTATACACTATTTTATTCAAGAGTGTAGCAAGACCATTATGCGTCCATATGGAAAACCAGAAAAAAAATGCCATATCCCACATAATAAAGGTCCTCCGACTTCATTAGATATTGAATTGAAACTCTTACCACACATCTGCAGAAGGTGTTCAGAAAATATCTATTGAATCAAAATCTAGATATCAGTCTTAGAATCAAAATAGTGGATTACATGGGTCCAAAAATCCAAACCCACTGCTGCCCAGTCGATTCCGACTCAGAGGGACCCTGTAGGACAGACTAGAACTGCCCCATAGGGTTTCCAAGGAGCCCTGGTGGTGCAGTGGTTAAAGCGATCAACTGCTAACAGAAAGGTTGGCAGCTCGAAACCAAGTAAAGATTTACAGGCTCGGAAACCCTGTGGGGTTACTATGAGCTGGAATCGACTCAACGGCAGTGGGGGTTTTTTGGATAGAGTTTCCAAGGCTGTAATCTTTATGGAAGCAGATTGCCATATGTTTCTCCCTCGGAGCAGCTGGTGGGTTAGCAGCCGAGTGCTTAACCACTGCGCCACCAGGGCTTCTTGTGTCAGTCCAGTGACTGTATTTTTCAAACTAAAACCAAAATACATAGGCGATCTCGGATATGAGATAAGAACAAGAAAGAATATTTGAAACAGGGAATATCTGGAAAATTCAGTTTGTACAGTCAGAATATGTGTGTGTGTTTGGTTTGTATGTATGTGTGAACGTGCAATGCAGAATGCCATTTTTTAAGTTTTTTTTACTACTACCTAGACAAACACTTACAAAATTTTAAAACCTTGCCATTCCGGAAATTGTAGATACAGCTCAATAGCAATACGGAGTCAGAGTAAGAGCAGAAGTTTCCAATATTCTTTCACAAGCCAGCATTAGTAAGTCACCAGTGACGAAGGGTAGGCTCCTCTGGAAATTTCATCCCCTCTCCAGAACCACCTCTTCTTCCTCATCTTTACCAGAAAGTGTAATGTCAGTCACTGCAAAAGGCATGTTTAGGACCATTATTTCAGAATGCTGCTAAAATATGCTTTTCTTTTGAGTGACTTGTGAGTTCTTTCCTAGCCTTTGCCGCTCTAGCCCGGGTGATTCTGTGATTGCCGAGTGTGCTCAGTGAAGCAGTATTTGAAAGGCAATTGAAACCTCGAGTCCTTTGGGCCTGTAACAGCAGCCAGTCTACTTGAAATTACAAGCTGGGCTCCTTGAAATGAAACTTGTCATGCCCAGCAAAGCTGCTGACTGCCTGTCACATCTGGGGGTTCTTGGAGGAATTAAACTAGCCTGACAGATGGGCTCAAAAAACCAAGCACCTGGGAAATGTTCCCAAGCGTATGCAGTGTCAGAGATGCTGGGAGCCACGGGCTGTCTTCCTCACAAGTCCCGGGTGGCATGCTGGTCATGTTGTAGGTGGCCTTTTTCAAAAAGATGATGAGATACTTGATGAAATAATCTCTTAAATAATTAAAGGACTTGTCTTTCACAGTTTATTTCTTCTTTTGGAAAAAAAATTCTTCTTCCTGCTATCCAATTTATTTTAGGGACTTCTATCGCTTCTATCAAATCTTGGGCCCATAGAGTCATGGTGTCCATATATGGGTTGAACTTGGCCTTGGCTGCTCTTTCAGATTGACACCATAATTATGAAGAACCATAAACTGTGTCATTCTCTCAAACACACTCTGCTACCTAATAAAACCTAGATTGTTCTTTTTATAAAAGTGAGTGAAAAAGAAACCCAGTTCCTTTTCAAGGAATTAGAAATGTCCGTTGTACCTGGCATAGGAGTCCCTGGGTGGTGCAATTAATGTGCTCAGCTCCTTACCAAAAGGTTGGAAGTTTGAGTCCACCCAGAGTGCCTCAGAAGAAAGACCTGGCAATTTACCACCAAAAAAAAATCAGCCACTGAAAACCCTTTGGAGCACAGTCCTACTCTGTCACACATGGGGTCACTATGAGTCGGAATCGACTCAACGGCAACGGTGTTTATTTTTAACCTGCCATAAGCCCACTAATTTTCTTTGCATTCAGAATTTCAGGACCTACAGTATAGTACATAATTTTGTAATTTTTCCCCACTGCTACATTTATGTCATTTAACATCAAGTATATTATACTGTTTCTTATTTTAAACAACTATAGCCAAGAAAAAGCCTAATTGGCACATTTTTATCAACATCTAGACACTGTATTTGCCCTTTTAACTAACAAAAATGTTCAAATGGTATAGTTGCTGAGGTTATAAACTTTGAACTGAACTCTCTCTAGCCATGGTTCCTATTCCATAGAATAAATATCCATCTAGAATCACAGCTTCCTTCAAGTTGGTACAAATGGATTGATTAAGTTATATCTACCCAGTTATCCAAGATGGGAGGCAGAGGACACAAGGGATCCTAAGGGCAGGGATAGTCTGTTTTATTTATTTTTTATCCCCAGGGCCTAGCACAGCGCCTTTCACTCTAAGTCTCTTGGTTAGTAACTTTGGAAAGAAGACAAGAAGAAAGAGAGGGAAAGAATGAGGAAGGAAAGCGAAGGGAGAATTGAAAACATTACCAAAAGCAATGCACGGTTTATGTGAGAGAAGGTCTCAGCATGTGAATGTTCCTGTGCAGCTACACATGACTGTCAAGGTAAAGGGTGTTTTGCTGCACTGAACTGTTACAGAAGAGGTGTAAAAAGGAAACAAACATGTCTCACTGATGTCCAGAAATAAACAGCAAAATGACAGACTCGAAGACAGGCACTGGACAAAAATAATTGCATTCTACTTTCTGCAACTGTTACTTTAATCAAATGCAGTCATCTTGTAAGTGCTAGCTAAAAATATACACCTTTTCATGCCGTTTCACCAATATGGATTTTCAGGAAGTTGACTTCCTTTAGCAGCTCGCTTTATTCCATGCTAGGTCTGCTTGTAGGCATCTCTAGGGAATTCTCTACTTAAAAAGTAAAGTCTACAGGAGCAGATGACCCATTCTAAAATATTTGGAGAATTTGAACCATTTGTAAGTGTTCTTGCCAAAGCAATACAAAGGAATTTCAAGATTGTATTGTAACCCTCTCCTTTTCTTTATAACCAAGAGTCTTTTTACCTTCTTCCGTAATTTGATAGTTTTTCAGGAAATAAGAGGAGATTGAATTCTGAAGTTGAGAGCGCCAAGGGAAGAATGGCTAGCACTCATAATTCTTTTCTTCCCATCGATAGTGACTTTTCTTTTGAGAGACGATTGGGTGGAGAAATAAACTGCACGAAATGAAGGGAAATGTGGCTTCAGTGATGGAGCGGCTACTTAGCACGGCCTGAGAGCCACCGCCAGGCTTCCAGCGTGACCAGCTGGGTCTCTGTCACTGCCCTCCCATCTCCTTAGCAGGCGCTTCGTTTGCTTGAGAGCAGTGGGCATCGATATTAAATATACAGCCTACTCTGACCTCATTGTGGCTTCCATTCATTCTCTTTCTGTCTCTCCATAGGATCCGGAAAACTCCGATGTCACCAGCAGAATGAGTAGGACGGGCCCCACCAGCGTAGGGTTTGAGAGCACAGAGTAGGAATCCCAGCTATGTGACTTTAAAAAAGTTACTTTACCTTTTTGAGCCTCAATTTTCTCTACTGTAGAATAGGACTGACAATATCACGTTCATTGGAAAGATTATGTGAGATCTAAGATACAGTAGGAAGAAAGGCTTGGCAATCTTTTTCCAAAAATCAGCCAGTGAAAACCCTATGGATCACAGTGGTCCAATGTGAGACCAATCATGGGGATGGCACAGAACCAGGCAGCATTTCATTCTGCTGTGCATGGGGTCACCATGAATCGAAGGTCAACTCAAGGACAGCTAACAGCAACAACATATATGTGCAGTGCTTAGCTTAGTGCTTATACATGGCAGCTAGTACTACCACTACTATTATTATTATTAAAAGCTCACTTCTGTTCTCACCTTTGGCAGAAGACACATGTCCTTCAGAGCATAGATACATTCAGTTCTAACTTCTTAGTAGAGATTAGTGGAAACAGCTCAAATAAAATCAATTTAAAATTTTTTACTGCTAAGAATATGGCAATATCTAATTTATCTATATGTCACCTTGAAGACTAAGGTGCGCCTGACCCAAGCCATGGTATTTTCAATCGCCTCATATGCATGCAAAAGCTGGACAATGAATAAGGAGGACCAAAAAAGAACTGATGCCTTGGAATTATGCTGTTGGCGAAGAATACTGAATATACCATGGACTGCCAGAGGAATGAACAAATGTGTCTTGGAAGAAGTACGACCAGAATGCTCCTTGAAAGGAAGGATGGCAACACTACACCTTACGTACTTTGGACACGTTGTCAGGAGGGATCAGTCCCTGGAGAAGGACATCATGCTCGGTAAAGTACAGGGTCAGTGAAAAAGAGGAAGACCTTCAATGAGATGGATTGACCGGCTGCAACAATGGGCTCAAGCATAGCAACAATTGTGAGCATGGCGCAGCACCAGGCAGTGTTTCATTCTGTTGTATATAGGGTCACTATGAGTCGGAACCGACTTAATGGCCCCAAACAACAACAATGACAACAATTTATCTATATGTCCCTTATACAGAATCCTCAGCTACCGAGAATATGCACAAGACCCAGGAAATAATAACAACAAAAACTTACCTGAATGCCGACATCGATATCAGACAACTGCATGCTAAATTCCGCACAGTTACAGAAGTAATTAAAAGCCCTAAGAAACCACCACTCTTCTGCTCAGTTTTGGTCTGGTATTCCTGCCCACTGCAGTTCGAAACCAGGGTAAGGGGCTGGCACAATAAGAGCTGTGGAAAGAGTTAGTCGGCCAGACCATAGAGACAGGAAAATTATAAGTAGCAGACATCTGTACTCTAAAAGTGAGTGTTCTGGGATGTTTAGATAGAGCCAAATAACTCCACCTTTCTTGATAGTAAATGAAACTTTACTAAGTCAAGTCAAAGAAAATAATGGGTTTATATTCTATTTAATATTGCTAAGAAGGCACATGTGTCTATTCCATTTTAGAAAAGTTTTCATCCAAGAGAATTAACTTGTTTTTAATTGGCAGTAAGGGATAACTCATATAAAACTACAAAAGTCACTGCTATAATACACTTCATTCTTTAATATCTCCGAACAAAATAGACACCATCCTATAACTGGAAAATCAGTGTATTGGGGATATGTGAAAAAATGCTAGTGCTTTACTGAAGTAGGGAATGTAAAGTTGAACAGTTTTCTCAGGGTTCTTTGTGGGAAGGGCAGTACTGTTTGAAATGTACATTCTGCCACTCAAGAGAACCACACTCAAATTGTGCCAGAGTTGCCTTCTAGAACATTTAGCTCATTTAACATGTATTATTTAACATGTAAGCACTATGGATTACACCTCAACATAAAGAAAAGAAAAATTCTCACAACTGGGCCAATAAGTAACATCATGATAAACAGAGAAATTATTGAAATTGTCAAGGATTTAATTTTACTTGGATCCACAATCAACATCCACGGAAGCAGCAGTCAAGAAATCAAATGACGCATTGCATTGGACAAATCTGCTGCAAAAGACCTCTTTAAAGTGTTAAAAAGCTAAGATGTCACTTTGAGGACTAAGATGTACCTGATCCAAGCCACAGTATTTTCAGTCACCTCATATGCATGCAAAAGTTGGACATGAATAAGGAAGACCAAAGAAGAATTGATGCCTTTGAACTATGGTGTTGGTGAAAAATATTGAATTTATAGGGTCACTATGAGTTGGATTCAACTGGACGGCAATGGGTTTTAGTATGGACTGCCAGAAGAACAAACAAATCTATCTTGGAAGAAGTGCAGCCAGAATGCTCCTTAGAAGGGAGGATGGCAAGACTTCATCTTATAAACTTTGGATATGTTATCAGGAGGGACTAGGCCCTAGAAAAGGACATCATGCTTGGTAAAGTAGAGGGTTGGCGAAAAAGAGGAAGACCCTCAACGAGACGGATTGACACAGTGGCTGCCAACAATGGGCTCAAAAATAACAATGATTGTGAGGATGGCGCGGGACCGGGTAATGTTTCGTTCTGTTGTACGTAGGGTCACTATGAGTCTTAACTGACTCAACGACACCTACAACATGTTTAACACTGCCCAGTCATGTGACTCATGAACCCACTGTGTGCCTACGCACATGCCTGCATGTGTATCTGTGTGTACTTGCGTGCGTGCATGCGTTTGCATGCACATATCTTCTTACTGCCTTGATAGGTAAGTGGGTGTGTAGCAAACCTCCCTCCAGTTTCCAAAGAAACCAGTTTGATAAGAAGTTCTGTTTTCTTAGTCTTGGGGTTCCCCACGTATATACATATTGCTCTGTGACAGTTATAACCTAATAAACTGTCGACAGCCTCTAAGTTTTGCCAAATCCTTCCCTTTCCCTGCTCTTCAGAACATCCCCAGGGCTATGGCATAACTCTATTCAAAGGTTTTTGAACAAAGGGTGCCTTCATTTGCTCACAGCAGGCAGGCAGTACAGTCTCCGCTCATTTTGAGTTCTCTGCAGGGTCCTGCCAGGGCCTACACTCAGCTTTTGAGTCAAAAAGGATGGAAGGTCTTACACTAGTGTTTATTGCAGCACTATTCACAATAGCCAAAAGATGGAAACAACCCAAGTGTCCATCAACAGATGGATAGTAAGCACGATGTCATATAGCCATGCAATGAAATATTATTCCTCCATTAGAAGCAATGAAATGCTGATACATGCTACCACATGAATGAATCTTGAAAACATTATGCTGAGTGAAATAAGTCAGACATAAAAAGATAAATATTGTATGATCCTACTTACGTGAAATATCTAGAATAGGCAAATGCATAGGGACAAACGTTTATTAGTTGTTACCAGGGGCTAGGGAGAGGGTGAATGGGAGTCAAGCCTCACAGAGAAGATGGCATTCAAGTAAAAACTGAAAGAAGCAAAGAAGCCAGAGGGTGGACTCAGCAAGGGCAAAGGCCCTGGGGTGGGAGCATGCCTGGCCTACTCAGGAAACAGGAAGGAGGCCAGTGTAAATGAAGCAGAGTTAGTAAAGTGGAGAGAACAAGAGATTAAGAAGAGAGGCAAGGGTAGATGGGACATAGTGCAGAGGACCACGTAGGCCACAGAAGGACTGACTTTATCTGAGCAAGGTGGGAGTCACTGAAGGGTTCTGAGCAGAGGAGTGGCATGATCTGACTAATGATTTAAATGGATCACATTGGTTGTTATGTGGAGATGCAGCTTGTAGAAGGTGCAAGGGTGGAAGCAGGGAAACTACTTAGTGGGGCTATTGCAATAATTCAGACGAGAGAGGGTGGTAGTGTAGACCTCGGTAGAAGAAGTCTGGATGGTGAGAAGCGCTCAAATTCTGGATTCAATGTAAAGGATAAGCCAATAGGATTTGCTGAAAGGCTAAATACTACTAATGATATTAACTATTGTTAATAATAATTATACTGGAAAATATGATTCTTGATGCTTCTGAACTAATTTGCCATAGTTGTTGTTGGTGTTGAATGCCATCATGTCAATTCTGACTCATAGCAACCCTATTTGACAAAGTAGAACTGCCCCATAGGGTTTCCTAGCCTGTAATTTTTACAGGAGAAGAATGTCAAGTCTTTTCTCCCTCAGAGCGGCTGGTGGGTTCGAACGCCAACCTTTCTGTTAGCAGCTGAGCGCTTAACCATTGTGCCGCTAAACCAAAAGAAACCCATTGCCGTCACGTCCATTCCAGCTCATAGCAACCCTATAGGAACTCTATAGGAAAGAGCAGAACTGCCTCATAGGGTTTGCAAGGAGCAGCTGGTGGATTCAAACTGCTGGCCAGAAGCCTGAGCTCTTAACCACTGCACCAGCAGGGCTCCTTAAATTGCAGTAGAGGTTCATTTCATTTCTTAAACTTGAAATGGAACAGTAAAAGCAATCCCAGGAGAGACAGAAAAAGAATTGCTCCCCTTGGGAGAAAAGCTGTCTTTCCTAAATAGTCATTCTCAAAAAAAAAGTTAATAATTCTGAAATGAGAGCCCACAATTTTCATGCAAAGAGTTTTGACTTTGGAGAAGTTAGCAACTAAGGCTTGTGCAATGGGCAACAATGAGAATAAACCGGACTATTTAGTGGCAGGATACAGGACCGTGTGTCCATATTGGCCCAAGGAAGAGAGAGGTATTACTTGGGTTTAGAGAGAAACAATGGAGCTGAAAAACTGAATTGTTCTTTCTTTGAATCAATTCCATCTAAGGTTGCAAGAACAGAAAACACTTCAAAATAAGGTTCACTGTATGTTGGGATAAAAAGACAGCTCCTTTTCGTTGGTGTTGTTAGGGTGCTGTCGAGTTGGTTCCAACTCATAGCGACCCTATATACAACAGAACAAAACACTGCCCAGTCCTACGCCATCCTCACGGTCATTGCTATGCTTAAGCCCATTGCTGCAGCCTCTGTATCAATCCATCTCATTAAGGGTCTTCCTCTTTTTCACTGGTCCTCTTATTTACCAAGCATGATATCCTCCAGGGACTGGTCCCTCCTGATAGCGTGTCCAAAGTACATGAGACAAAGTCTCGCCATCCTCGCTTCTAAGGGGCATTCTGGCTGTACTTCTTCCCAAACAGATTTGTTCATTCTTTTGACAGTCCATGGTATATTCAATGTTCTCCGCCAACACCATAATTCAAAGGCATCAATTCTTCTTCGGTCTTCCTTATTCATTGTCCAGCTGTCACATGCATGTGAGGTAACTGAAAATACCATGGCTTGAGTCAGGTGCACCTTCGTCCTCAAGGTGACATCTTTGCTTTCTAACACTTCAAGGAGGTCTTTGGCATTTAACAAATGTCATTTTCTTACATTGTCAGGTCAGAAAATACAGCTTCAGGTATTCTCACACCAGCTTTAGTTCCATTCTCACAGCAGCTTTAGTTTTAATTTCTCAAGCTGGTGTAACGGGAAAGCCTACTGGGGCTGCTTTTTGTTTTCCTTTGTATTTCCATCCTGGGCATATGACAAAGAAGGCTGTTTGTTTCTTATTCTTCTCAAGTGGCCCCAGAAAAAAAGCTGTGGAGAAAGAACAAATTGAAATCAAAAACAGCAAAGAGGAGGAGAGAAAAGGCAGTGCCCCCAGGCTTGCCACTGTGTAAATAAATAAGGGATCTTCTCTGCCACTGGAACAGATGGCCCAGGCACACAGCAACAAGGACAGGAGAGAAGCCTCTGGTGGGCAGGGGAACATAAAGGCCGGGGTGTGGGGGTAAGGGGGTGCTGAGGTGGAGTTGATTGCCAGTAATTGGTCTTTGTGATTTTCTCCTTTATTTGCCATTGTTTAAGACAATAGTCATTGGAGGAAAATATAATCTTGCAATCTCCATTTACAAGTGCTTTCCAAGTTTTGTTACCTCAAGCAAACAAACAAAATGCAGGATTATCTTGGGTCAAACACTAACCCCAGAATGTCCTGCATTGGCCCAGCATGTCCCCTAAACGTGGGTTTGCCGACATATCCACAAAACATCTGGGAAGTTTTCTTTCTTTAGGAATTTATTTTAATACTGGCTCTATGACCACACGGAGACATTCCCAACCAAACGGCCATGTCTGCATTGTTTATGGTCAGCCTGCAAAGCTACAAGCTAAGTGAGTCCTAACTGTTGGAGATTTGGGCAGCCCTGGAATGCAGCCTTGGGTCTGTCTTGTCTTTACTGGTGAGACTGGAGATGGATATTAGGCGGAAATAATGCAGAGAAATAACAAGAGAAAAAAAAGAACAGACAATGTGCCAAGCACATTACAAGGTAATAGGAATATAGAGATGGAAGAAGAATCCTTGCTCTCCAAGAAATCAGAGGCTATTGAAGGAGGAAGAAAAGCAAATAGGAGAACAGGCCCTCTAGCCAGGCTGTCTGAGTTCAAATGCTCCTCTGTCTTTCCTAATCGGTTGACCTTCCACATGCTTTTTTAACTACTGTGACCTCAAGGTCATCATCTGTATAATGGGCATAATAACAGAAACTATGTGAGAGACTTTTATGGGATTGGTTGAAATCATATCTGTAAAGTGCTTGCATGGTGTTGGCACATTGTAAATACACCATAAATGACCATTAGCAATATTGTTGGCAGCTGGGTGGCATAAACAGTTAAGTGCTCGACTACGAGGTGAAAGGTTGACAATTTGAAGTCAACCAGAGGTGCCTCGAAAGACAGGTCTGGCGGTCTGCTTCCAAAAGTTCACAGCCTTGGAAACTCCATGGAGCGGTTCTACTCTGCACACATAGGGTTGCCGTGAGTCGGAATCGACTTGATGGCAGCTAACAACCACAATATTGGTATCACTGAAGTTGGTATTGGTTATGGCATAATATAAGCGTGATGATAGAGGTATAGTCACATAATTCTGTTTAGGCACCTAACTCAGATGAAGGATGAATAGAATCAACATGAGCTTGCAGGAGGTGATGCTTGAACTGAGCTTCAAAAGACAAGTAGCAGATAGCCAGGCATAGCCCCAGGGTTGGGCAAGACATACCAGGCAGAGACCAGACAGTGCAAAGACACCACGATGGGAAAGAGAACATGCACAGGGAGCATGCCGAGGACAGCAACAGCAAATGGGAAGAAAATTGACAAGTTTTGAGCCTATACCAAATACTAGAAACTGTGCTGCATGATTTAAGAAGATGATCCTGCATAAAGCTTTGCAATAATCATGACACAAAGAATTGTCTCGATTTTACATACGAAGAAACCAAGGCTCAGAGAGGTACAATAGCTGGCCGAAGGTTACATATCTAGTAACCGGCATTATTCACTTCCAAGTCTGTAGGATTCCAAAGCCCATGTTCTGTACACAGTCTATCCTCTTCTCCTAAAAGCAAAGAAACAATTCCAACTCATGGCAACCCTCTGTGTGTCAGAGTACAACTGTGCTCCGTAAGGTTCGCAATGGCTGATTTTTCTGAAGTAGATCTTTCTTCCCAGGTGCCTCTGGGTGGACTCAAACCACCAATTTTTGAGTAGCAGCCGAGTGCATTAACCGTTTGCACCACCCAGGGACTCCCCTCTCTTCCTAGCCAGATCATAAAGTGTGTGTGGGAGTCAGGTGGGGTGTGGAAAACTAGATTAACAATGAAAGCCCCAGTGGTCACAAAGAGGAGTTTGGATGTCTCCCTGGACCATGGGCACTGATGGGATACTAGAAGTGACAGATTTTCCTGCATGGGGAAAGGACCGCCATGCCCCTTACCTAACTTCATAGACAGAAGAGGTGGGTGTACAGTAAGCTAAGTACAGACAGTGTGGTATTCGTGGTATGGAACAGAGATTATGGCGCCATCATCCAGCACTATAAAAGGGGAACTTTTAATTTGCCCTAAGCTTGAGAACTGATTAGAAAAGATAGCAAAGGGAAACAGGTATTTCAAAGGGTACCATCCATAAAAACCAAGGTCCCTTCTCAGGGATGTCATTGAGGGAATTAATGTATCAGAAAGGAGGCTGGACCTATAATATCCCCTAATGCTGATTTTCTGCCATTTTGAGCAGGAAGAAAGAAAATCTATGACTTCTAGAGCTAAAAGGAGCGAGCCCCAAAGACACTTACTTTTTTTGCAGATGGTAATTCCAAGAGTTGGAGACATGAGCTGATTAGACCACAATCGTTATGATGCGGATAGCTGCCGTATTAAACTAACACCACCCCCTCAGACATAATTTAAAAAAAAAAAAAGGTCGGGAACCTGAAGACAGTCACAGGGACTGAATTGAGTATTTTCCTCCAAAACTTTCCCCAAGGCAATCCCTAGAAGAATCTTTCACAGGTTCTGAAGTGAATGTTATTTATGCATCTCTTTCCCCCTGCTCCACCAGACAAGGTGCAGAAAGCCAGCCTGGAAGAAGGCAGAACCCCAACCTCAGCCCTTAAGTGAGCTTACATGCCCTACTTTCAAAATGTCTGTCTCTAATATTCCTGATGGTAGGGTAGGAAGGGAAGGAAAATTAGAATGTATCCTAAGGTAAAAGGGAATCCAAAATGTTATTCTCTTTCACTGGCTCAGACTCAGTGTGGCCCTGCCCAAGGGGAAGGGTAGATTGGCCCAGTAACAAGTGGGCAGGTTCCCAGAGGGGTGAACCAAGGGCATTCTGGTCTACTAACCTTGGCAACCATTGACAAGTTTGTCACCAGAGAAAATGACCTGCCTTGAGAAGGGAGGTGGGAGAACTTCTCTGTCCACAGCACTTTTTGATACCTTCTTGACAATCTCTCCTCTGGTGATAATTTCTCAAAACAGTGCTTGGATTCCAGAGCTATGTAATGTCCTGGTAAATGTGGCAGGAAGGTCAGAAAAATATGTAGCTCAATCCTGTGATGATGAAAAAAATTAGATAAAACCAACAAAAACAAAAAAAAGAAAGAAAAAAGAAAACTTATTATAACCCAGATAAGAGGCCCATATGGTATTGGCCTAGAAGAACCATCTGTGGTTCTGAACATTCTCCTCAGAGGGATGTCTATTTTCTCAAATAAATGAAAGAATGCACATGGACCCAATAATGTCCTTTCTGAGATGGAAAATATTACCTTGGGTACAACTGAATTTCACCCATCTGGTTAGCTGACAAGATGGTAGATGACAAATATTCTTGATTCTGTTAGCCACAGCCACAAGGTGTATAAAGAAGCTTCTGGAAATATTATTGCTGGACCTGTGCCATCCAACATGTTGGCATCCAATGAGGTACATCACCCAGTTATATAATAAATGAAAGAGGTAACATCAATTGTCAGAAAAAGAACTGAAAGCCAGAGATGGTAGAAGACAGGTTGGCATCTAGTTCCAACCCCCTAGAGCGCCCTGCTGAAATTCCCTTAAGGAATTGGTAGCTGAGGAGTTTAACCTGTTCCCATTTCTTGTCCTCATCACAAAATCGGCTGAGTTGCTTCTTCCTGTCCTCCCTACCTGTCGCTGAAGAATCAGAAAGTTCTCTTTAGACTATGAAGGATATGTCAATCATGGGTCCAGGGAGCCTTGGTTGAGTGACTGACCCATAGTTCATAATTTCCTTACTATGACATGACTTACGTGCTAAAAAAGAAAAAAGAAAAAAGTACCCGTCGATCATGTTCTTCGAATGATTTGATTTGCACCTTCTAGTTGCATAAACCAGCGCTGCCCTGGACTCTAGGTAGCATTCAAAGGGCTAAAGGAAAAATCAGGAAAGTGAAATTACAAGAAAGTGATGAGGTCAATCTACGTTTTGAGATTCCTTTTTTCCAAGAAACAAGAGTTTAAACTCCACCTTGTGGTTGGTAGTATTGCAAATAAAGAGGAGATAACAGCTGATCCTCCTTGTAGTTCCTCTGCCTCCAGGGATTAAGGCTGCATTCTCGACATATCCACGTGCCTGTGCTTTCCACTACGGAGCCCTGGTGGCGCAATGGTTAAGCAAAAGGTCGGTGGTTTGAACCCACCAGCCCCTGCACAGGAGAAAAGACCTGGCGATTTGCTCCCATACAGATTTCAGCCTAGGAAACCCTATTGGGCAGTTCTATTCTGTCATACAGGGTCACTATGAGTTAGAAGGAGCCCTGGTGGACAGTGGTTAAGGATTCGGCTACTAACCAAAAGGTCGCCAGTTCAAATCCACCAGCTGCTCCTTGAAAACCCTATGGAGCAGTTCTATTCTGTCCTACCGGGTTGCTATGAGTCAGAATTGACTCAATGGCAACAGGTTTGGTTTTTGTTATGAGTCAGAATCGACTCAATGGCATACAACAACAGCAACATGTTTCACACGATTGTTTCGGAGCAATCAGCTTTACAAAATTTGCCCCCCTCTCCCCAGAATTTTCACTAATGGGGCAGGTGTGCCATCACAGACTGTTTCAAAGATAACAAAAACTTCTTTTCACTTCAACTCACTTTGTAAGTGTGCTAAAATACTCATTTATAGCTACGAAGCAATTTGGGACAAGAGCCCCACACTTCTAGGAATCTATCCTAAGGACAGAATGCTAAATACAGAACAGGATTCATACACAAAGATGTTCATCACATCCTTATTTATATCAAACATTAAAAACAATGTAAATGTCCAGTGATGGGTTATTAATTAAGTGAACTAGAACAAATCCATTGCACACAATACTCTGCAGACATTGACAATTATGTTTTTGAAAGAGTTTCTCATAATACAGGAAAGTAGTTTGTTATAATAGTAATGGAAAAGAAAACGAGAATACAAAATAGTATTTCACAAATACACCATACCACACCACACACACATCCTATGAAGAGAGAGAGAGACAGCGAAAGAGAGAGAGATAATGAGAGTGTGTGTGCCCAGAGGAAAAAACACCAAAATGTCATCAATAGTTGTCTTTCGGTAGGACTTGGGATTTTGGAAATTACTTTTATTCAACTTTTTCTAAGCGTTCTACGATTTTCGATAACAGGCATGAATTGCTTTCAATAAGCAAAACAAGAAAAAAAAATTTTTTTTTTCTCAGTGTTGTAACCAGTGTGTCTCTACCCTCTGAATTGCATTTCCTGGGAAAAGAAACAAACTTCCGTGTTTTTAAATTAGGTGATGGGAGAAAAAGAAAAGAGGGAGTGGAGGGTTAGAATCAAAAGCAAACACCCTTCCATTCTCTGGCACTCTTTGCTCGTTGTGAAGTTGTTCACCCATGAAGGCCCCTTGAGGGGGCATATGGATGAGTGGGTAACGTGGATGTGCTTTAATTTTTGAAACAATCTATTACTAAACTGAATCAAATTGTATACTGAAAGTAGGAGTTTGCCTTTAAAATAAACTGGCAAATCCATTACATAATAAAATATTCTTTTGAAAGTCAATCGCTTAAATTATCTAATGTCTAAATTCATACATCACAGTCTTTTTAAGATAAGACACACTGGATTACATTAATTTTATCCAGTTTTCATCTCCATAGGGTCACTTGCATTCACCCCCTTTAATATGAAGCTGTGAGTCCTGTTCAAAAATATGACAGGGAAAGCCAATTTATAGTTTATACTTTACTTGGTGACAAATAATGGGATTTATCTGATATTAATTTCCTGATAAAAAATGTTACACATCACTCTCCATTGACCTGTTGGTTATTTCCATGTGTGTTTACGTTTTCTCTCATTTCCTCTGATTTCCTACATTCCTCCATTTCAATCATGACGGCCATTTCCAGAAGCCAGTAGTAGTACCTTTGGCAAAACGTTAACTTGAAGAATGTAGTCAACTAAAGAGAGTTCATTTCCTCAAATGCTGGAACTGAAACATGAGCCTGTTTTAGGTGCATGGTGTTCTACTCATTGAGTTGCATTGTTCTGTTCCCTTGTACCAGGCCACCTTTGTGCCAAAGAGAAAATTGAAGCTAGTATCCTTTTAATGCCTTTTCCAATCAAGGTTCCTGTTTGGATCGCTATCAGGGCTCTTATATCATTCTATATCTTGATGAACTTGGATTTTGCATTTTCTAGAAAACATTCAATTGTTACAAATTATTTTGAGGATTATTAATGAGCCATCAGGGAAATAATCTGTTAAACTGCTAATTTGTAAAGGTCACTGCATTGCGGCGATTGCATTACATACTGGATCTAAATCTACCCGTTTCCCCTGCTTCTATCCTTGGGAAACGCATCTCCAAATTTTATTAAGAAATTCAGTAGGAGAATAAGCAGCATTTCAGAGATGTTCCTTTACGGAGATTGCAGATGTAGCATTTTTTAGTTTCCTTAAGCCTGTTGGTTAACATTATTATAGGTGGACTTTTCTAACCTCCTAGAAAATTAGAAAGCCTTTCTTTGCTGATTATCTATAGCGTAGCTATGGTAGTTTCCTAAAATTCTCAGACATGTTCCAAACCATTTGTCAAACTCAGGAATCGTGTCTTACGTATCTAGCTTAGCGTGAAATGCACCTTTCCATTTTTGATAGATTGAGCTGAAGTATCTTAGGAGCTTATAGATGTTTTTCAGTTTAATATCCTGGTTATTTTCATTTTCAGAAGCCCCACTCAATCTCCATGTCTATTTTCACAGATGCATTGCTCACTGTGACATAAATATAAACCATAAACAGAGCAAATTAATAGACAGATTGAAAGGGAGTCAGTTTAATCTTCCCAATATATTTTTCCACACCTTCATCTCGTTTGAAGGCCTGCTGAGGTTCAGAAATGGAAAGTCTGTGATTTATTGAGCCACATCTATTTAGTTTTATTATTTAGGTGGTGAATATACTTATTTGTTGCCCAGAAAATGAACCAAACTGTCGGCAAACAAACCAAAACACAAAATTATTTCTCCCAGATCATTTCCATGCACCTGTTTCTTTCATTTTCCTGATACATATTCCTTCTTGGAGTCTTTTTCTAGGCTATGCTTTAATCTGCAGGAACCAAAGATTCAAACATTTTGGTGAAAAATACTTTTGATTTAATTGGTGCCACCTATATTTTGGAAATGTCACATTCATACTAAGTCTCAATAAATAATTTCTAAAACTCAAGCGGCCCAGTTTCTATCCCACAACACTTGAATAAGTGCTTAGTCCCCAAGCAATAATATGGTGTCCGGCAGAGCCAAAGCTCCTTCAAAACTGATACCTAACATTTATAATAAGTTCATCTACGGCCTAATACATCCATTTGTTTTAGCTACAATATCTCTTTTATGTAGAATATCTACTTTTTAAATTTTTGTTTTCTGCAAACCAGTCTCCTGAACACAACCATTAGATAATAATTTATCCACTTAACAAACATTTACTCAGCAAAGATGAGGGTTTTTCAATCCCTGACTGCAAATGAATCTCTCTGTAGTCCAAAGAGACATATGTGCAAAGAAGAGTAATAAAGGGGGTTGAAAGGGATATGGCAGAGAGCCTTACAGAGTATAACAAAGGCACAAAGAGAAAGTGAGTGTGCGGCCCTACTTATAAAGAAGGACGTCTTAAGTGGCACAGGTTGAGTAAAAGGTTTATAGTTATTCCAGGAAGAAAGATCTGGATGAACACAGGCAGAGGGGCCAAAAACAACATCAGGGGTCCTGAAAGGAGCAAGTTGCTCAGCACAACTGGGCCATCATGTGTGGGGTCCAGGCAATGGTGGCAGCAGCAAGAGGAACGGCAATAAAGATGTCGTCAGCAAGAGATAAGACTGAAAACATAGCAGGAGTCCATATCCACAGTTCATATGTGCCCTGATAAGAGTTTTTAGCTTTATACCGTAGGTAATAGAGGTCACTAATTTTTTTAATAGGAAGAGTGATATACTCAGGCATGCAAGACTGCTTAAATAGCTGCATGGGGGATCAAACAGAAAAAAGGAGGGAGAGATAGGGCCAGAGTCAGAAAGACCGGTAAAGAAACTACTGCAATAGTTCAGCTGCTATTGCTGTTGTTTGCTGCCATCGAGTCAGCCCCTGACTCATGGTGACCCCATGCACAACAGGATCAGACGGTTGTGATCCACAGGGTCTTCACTGGTTCATTTTCAGAAGTAGATTGCCAGGCCTTTCTTCCTAGTCTGTCTTAGTCTGGAAGCTCAGCATCATAGCAACATGCAAGCCTACACTGACAGACGGGTGGTGGCTGGGAATCAAACCCGAAATTCTACCACATGGAAGATGGGAATTCTACCACTGAGTCACCATGCCCTCTGGTGAAGATGGTAAGGGCTGAAAGGCTGTGACGGTGAGGATGAAGAGAAGACAGTAAATACGAGTGAGAAGCAGCCTTGTGGAGGACTTATTGCAATCTGACATGCTATACATTTCGCTTACTTTCGCTCTATGTTCCCCCACTAGGATGGAAGTTCCTGAAGGCAGAATGTTTTGTCAGTTGTGTTCACTGTTCTGTTATCCTCAGCACATAAACAATGCCTAGCACAGAAGAGATGCTCGATAAATACGTTTTCAATGGATCGACTGTATGCAGGGGGTGAGGGGATCACATATGACGCCCGGATTCCTGAATTTTAAGGGCGTACAAAATGAGAGCAAGAACATAAGCAAAGAAACTGGGCCACACACAGGTTGGAGGGAGTGGGCAGAGAACGGGGGAATCATGTCATTTTGAAAGATTTAGCTTCCCTTCCTTGTGAGAATCAGAATTCTATCCAGGCTAAGGTAATTTGTCCACAAGAGAGCTCAAGATATAAGGTGTCAAACTGAATTTTAGGGGAAAGGATTTGTAAAAATGGCGTGGGGGTGGAGTCTGACCTCTAACTTCATGAGGGGGAAGGAGAATCAAGATCAACAGCCCAAGGCTGATTCCCATGAGGCAGAGGTCAGACTTGCCTCCTCTCTCTGCCGTCTTTACCGATTCTAACACCAACCATCCCTCCCACAGCACTCTCTACTTCTCTGCTGGGTTCGATAATTCATTGTAATGGCTGCACATAGCTCACAGACAATACACACCATTATGGGGTTTATGAGGCAAGTTAACAGGTTATGATTCAGGCTCAGGAACACTCAGAACACAGTTCTTCTATCAAGACAGCCTCTTCCCAGCCATGCTCACAGGCACGCCTCTCCCTGGCCCTCGGCCTATGCCCAAAGCACTCAGCTTCTCTCTCCATGGGCTGGGAAGCCCAACACGCAGTCTCCTGCTGCCAGGTCTTTGCTGCCGCTTCTCACAGCTTTCAGTGCTACAGCTCCCAGTTCCGGGAGCTTCTCATAGCAGGGATCCTGGGTCCAAAGGACGTGCTGGCTCCTGGCTGTTCTTCCTTGGTGGTGGTGGGATCTTCTTTTTCCTGCCTCTAGGATGGCTCATTTCAAGCTCAGCAGGATGGCAAAATTGACCAATCCCCTTGGTGGGCCACAATTACCCTATCTGCACAGTCCCACCCAGTCACTTGGGTGGGAGTTACAAGACCATGGCAAGAAAGGCCACACAAAAGTGATCCCTCTCACTGCAAGATTGTTCATTTGTTTTTGATAAAACATTTACCCTTTGTTCTTTTGGAACTCAAAGAACACTTTAATCTCCATAGAGCTTTGACAAGATAACCAACCATGTCAAACAACTCCAAGAGTTACTTTCAGGGCGCATGCTAAAAATACCAACTTCATAGTAGAGCAAAATCAGGCTGTGTTCATTAAATTGCCTATAAAGTAATTAAATTAATATCTCTACTTCTACCTAATTTAAATTTTTCTGCTATTAAAAGTTACAGTGGTGGCCTAGCAATTCCACTCCTAAGTATGTACCCAAAAAGACTTGAAATAGGGACTCAAACAGATCCTTGTATGCCAGTGTTCATTGCAGCATTAGTTGCAATAGCAAAAAGGTAGAAATACCCCAAGCGTCCATTAACAGATGAATGGATAAATAAAATGTGGTGTATTCATACAATGGAATATTATTCAGCCATAAAAAAGGAATGCAATGCTGATAAATATTATGACACAGATGAACCCTGAAAACATTATGCTCAGTGAAATAGATCAGACCCAAAAGGACAAATATTGCATGATTCCACTTATATGAAATATCTAATAGGCAAATGCATAGAAACAAAGTTTGTTACTGGATACCTATGGCAAATAACTAGTTGGAATAATATACCAGACAAATCCTAATCTCTCAAAAAACGTGTGGCAATTAAAACATTAATATAAAACAAAGTATAATACAAAGCAACAGCATGAAATAGGAAAGGGGTATCATACGTTGATAAAAAGTGCAATCCACCAGGAACATAGATTGTCATCAACGTTTATACACCTGTCTTAGTTATCTTGAGCTGTTATAACAAAAATACCACAAGTGGATGGCTTTAACAAACAGAGATTTATTCTCTCACAGTCTAGGAGGCCAGAAGTCCATATTCAGGGTGCCAGCTCCAAGAGAAGCCTTTGTCAGCTCTGGGGGAAGGTCTTTGTCATCAATCTTCCCCTGATCTAGGAGGTTTTCAGCACAGAACCCCAAGTCCCAAGTACGTGCTCTGCTCCTGGCAGTGCTTTCTTGGTGATATGAGGTTCCCCATGTCTCTCTGCTCACTTCTCTCTTTTATATCTCAAAAGAGATTGACTTAAGACACAACCTAATATTGTAGATTGAGTCCTGCCTCATTAACATAACTGCTGATAATCCCACCTCATTAACATCACAGAGGTAGGATTTACAACACATAGGAAAATCACATCAGACGACAAAATGGTGGACAATCATACAATACTGGTAATCATGGACTAGCCAAGTTGACACCCATTTTGGGGGGACACAATTCAATCCATTAACAACACCTCTAAAAAGCTTCAAAACATACAAAGCAAAAACCATTAATAATTTCAAGGAATAACTGTCATCTATATAATATGGAAACCCTGGTGCTTTGTGGTTAAGAGCTACAGCTGCTAACCGAAAGGTTGGCAGTTCGAATCCACCAGGCACTCCTTGGAAACTCTGTGGGGCAATTCTACTCTGTCCTATAGGGTTGCTATGAGTCAGAATTGACTCGATGACAATGGTTTTTTTTTTTAATATATATATAATCATAATAGGAGAGTTTAACATGCCTCTCAAAAATCACCAATATAAATAAGAAATAAGTAAACATGTAGAGGTTTTGAATAAAAAAACAGTGTGTAATCTGTTTATATTGAACTCCGTACCTAGTAAATAGAGAAGACATACTTTTTTCAAACAAAACAGCACACTCGCACACAGACAGAGTGTTATGCATTAAGATACATATATTTTTTGAGGCAGGCATATAATTTATGTAATTAATATTTTTAAAAATTTTAATTTAAACTAAAAAAAAGTTTGAGTAGTGGTGAAGACATGTCACCTCAGTTCAGCTCAAAGCAAAATTACAAAATAAATCTTGTCTTTGGGGCCTCCAGTGCCCCTTGGTGCTTCCCTTTTCCTTTCTAAGGGGCACCCTCCGCTCTTCCCTGTTAGCAGTCCGCAGGCCCTTGGGCTCTTCAGCCTAAGCAGTCAATGATGGGGACATGGACAGGTGGGCAACCATTACCCCCACATCAGTTTCCAAGAGCAGCTACAAAGCCCTGTCATACAACCTAATCAGTTTAATAATGTGAGCCTGTTTCAAGCTCATGGACAGACAACATCACACATATCATCCATTCCCTCTCCCCCCTCCAGAAACCTTTTAGAAACCACACGTAAACATCCTTCTTTTCCCCATCCTGAATCTAAACCAGTTCCTAGGGAAGTCTGATGTTCACCAATATATTTCAGGATAAATTTCATTTATGGATTTGCTACCTCAGAATAATTTACATCTGAAATCTTATCACTAACTATGCAGTGAAATTTAGACATTAGCACAACAGGTAGCTCAGATGTTTAAGGAGTTCCATTTGATGCCTAACTTCTTAATTCTTCTGAAAGATGAGCTCAGATACTATCTGGTTCTCCTCAGCTTGCTTTCAGCTAAGTGCATCCACACTACCTTTCAGATCATAGTGAAGGCTGTGCTGGACTTAAAATGTTGGCCAAATCAACAATAACCAAACAATGAGTGCATGGTCACATAGGTAGGTGTATAGGCGTACATGTATACAGGTAGGGACGGGCGGGTACGTCTGTGTGCACACATAGAAATATCTGCATGTGGATGTTTGTACAGACATGTGTGTGAACACATAGATCATCACAGAGGACACAGTTACAGATGCTTCTCAGACATAAGCAAACACTTTGCGAGAATGGTTTCCTGGGTTTGAAGGCTTAGGTCCTTAGTCTCATGGGATAACTCAGTCAACTGGCACCACAAAGTTCACATCCTGCATCCTAGAGTGGTGACTAAGCATCTAGGGTCTTAAAAGCGTACGCGCAGCCATTAGCGAAATAGCAGATTGGCGCACAAAATAAAGGATATTACCCGTGAGTACAGGGCTCCATTACAAATAATGGACCAATATCGATACATTATTACCTAAAATCCGTAGTTCACATTAGGCTTCACTCTTTGTGTTGTACAGTTCTGTGGGTTTTGACAAACGCGTAAGGTCATGTATCTGCCATTACAGTGTCATACGGAGTAGTTTCACTGCCCTCAAAACGCCCTGTGTCCTGTCTTGCCCCTAGCAGCCACTGATCTTTTCACTGTTGTAATGTACTTCTATTGATTTTTTTCCAGATAATCCTCTGCTCTACTCAATGGGCCTATACCCTACTGTATTGTGCTGTTTAGGATTTCTGGACCTGGATAGCTCAGCCTTAATAGTTTATCATCATTTCATCCAAATGTCCAGATCCATAGTTTGTTGATTACATATTTACGTATATCCATCTTTATGTATATTCATATATTAATGTTATATATTTACAGAAAATCAGAAAGAGTAGAAAAGAATGTATTTGAAAACATGTATCACTATGCCTCACTCAAAGTAAGGACTACAAAAGTTTTTAAAAATTGAGGCCGGGGCAGAGAGAGTGATGGAGAAGTATGCGGATACAAATAAGCCTTATTAAAGTATCATTTTCTGTAAGGGGACATATTTTTGTACACTCTGTACCAAAATCAAGTACCCAGTATGCCAATCAAAGTATATAAAACAAGAAAGGTCTTATAAAAAAAAAAAGTTCAGAAAGCACGAAGAACAATACTGTGAACATGTATGATTTATATGCTTTATATCTTATTTAAGAAATCTTTACTTCTATCATTATATATTCTCCTATATTTTAGTTCTGTTTTGCACCTTTATGTCTTTATCTAATTTGGAATTTTTTATATGTGATTGGTTAGGTAGCAAACCAATTCAGGTTTTTGACATGGGAAGTCAAATTGTTCCAGCACCATTTATTGAAAAATTGTCTTTATCCCCGCTGATTTTTAATGCTCCTTCTGTCTTATGTCAAGATCTAAAATATGCACGGGAATGTTTCTGGGTTCTATTCTATTTCACTAATTTATTCATTGATTCTAGTGCCCATGTCATATTACAGTGAAACCTGTGAGAGCCTTGTTTTTCCGGGTCTCACAAGTTTTCCGCCTTGTACAGGGTGCAGTCTTCATGCTTTTCTATAGCTTGTAGCAAAAAATATTTGAGTTTTCCTTCTCTTAAGTTTCCACCTTATGCAGGTTCTAGCTTTTGCAAGTTAAGTGTACTTTAAATTCCATGGCTCGATAAGTCTTCATAACTGATCAGACAAATCTTCCCTTCTTGCTCTTTTTTCTTTTGAATGTTCTTGTCTATTATGAGACCTTTACCTCTCCAGATGAATTCTAGAATCAGTCTATCAAGGACAACAAAAAAATTTTATTGAAATTAAAATTCTATATCTATTTAGTGAGAACTGACATATTTACTATACTGCATCTTCCCATCAATTAGTATATCCCTCCACTTAGTAAGGTAGTCAGTCTTTCTTGTTCTTCAATCAAGTTTTATACTTTTCCATGAAGAAATTCTTTACCTAGTCTTTATGAAAATGACAAAAGGATTCCTTAAAAGTGACTTACTCTGTAATGCAAATTACTTTCTATGCAGATTATTATGCAAACTTTAGCTCCAAAATCACCTTCTGGCTCATTCTTGACTGGGAACTAGTCATAGTCCTTTACCATATTGCTTTCGTCCTATATAGTCAGAATTAGAATGGATGTCCCTTTCCTGTGTAAGTGACCTATTGAGGAGTATTATTCTTTCCTGGGACACTTGCTGTCTGACCCTTCCTTCCATAAAGTCTTTTTCAGTTGAAATCGGTCTCCAAAATATTGCCTGTGGCTGCCACTTCTCTTTGTCTCACAAATCTGAGTATTAAGATGGCAGCTTTCTCTCTTCAAAGAGCATTCTATAAAGCGGCAAAGAAAGGGGCACATTGCTGTATGCCTTAAAGTCGATTCCAACTCATAGTGACCCCATGTGACAGAGCAGAACCACCCCACAGAGTTTCCGAGGCTGTAATCTTTTATAGGAAGGAGCCCC
>NW_004443974.1:19289539-19291117 GCF_000243295.1 Trichechus manatus latirostris | reverse complement strand
TTAGCAGTCAAGTACTTTAACCATTTTTGGAAAGGGCATACTAAGCCCCTTTTGGTGAGAAAATTCACCTCTTAGAGGACAAGATAAAAGCTGAACTGTAATATGTATGTCATAATGCTCCCTAAAAAGAACCCCCCAGGAAACATAAGCTCAGGCCTCTAGTGACTAATAGTTTGTACATACAGATAACTTTCTCAAGACTTTTTTTTAACGGAGAATTGTAAAGTTATAAGGAAATTCTTCATTGTCATAAGAACAGAGATTATTTCCCAATGGCTAGTTCACAATAGCAATATCAATTGTAACACCTTCTTCTGGAATGAATGTCGCTTGTCAACAGTCAGGTCACCAACGTGTACTGATTTTTCACTGCTATCTCCTCACTCTCCTCCCCATTATTCTTCCTCAAAGATACTTTGTCCCCTGGATTACCAAAGTAAAAGATGTTATGTATCGTCTGTTTCCGCTTCTTACAACCTGGATATTATTTTATTCTAAAGGAAGTTCAAGGTTAATTAGAGGAATGAAGGGTCTGGAGGAATCACAGCGTTGAAACCCTTGGATAACTATTGCCGAGGAGTGGATATAGTGGTGGCTATGTTGCAGACACACGCATGAACACAGGCACACACACACACACAGTGGGACCATTTAGTGAAGAGCATACTTGTTAGGTGCCTTTGAGTCAGTTCCAATTCATAGAGACACTGTGTACAACAGAACAAAACACTGCGCATTCCTGCACCATCCTCACAATCCTTGTTATGCTCAAGCCCATTGTTGCAGCCACTGTGTCAATCCATCTCATTGAGGGTCTTCCTCTTTTTCGCTGACCCTCTACTTTACCAAGCCTGGTGTCCTTCTCCAGGGACTGAACCCTCCTGATAATATGTCCGAAGTACATGAGACAAAGTCTCACCATCCTTGCTTCTAAGGCACATTCTGGTTGTACTTCTTCTAAGACAGATCTGTTTGTTCTTCTTGCAGTCCACGGTATGTTCAATATTCTTCACCAACACAATTCAAAGACATCAGTTCTTTGGTCTTCCTTATGCATCATCCAGCTTTCACATGCATATGAGGTGATTGAAAATACCATGGCTTGGGTCAGGCGCACCTTACTCCTCAAAGTGATGTCTTTGATTTTTAACACTTTGAAGAGGTTTTTGCAGCATATTTGCCCAATGAAATGCGTCTTTTGGTTTCTTGACTGCTGCCTCCATGGGTGTTGATTGTGGATCCAAGTAAAATGAAATCCTTAACAACGTCAATCTTTTCTCTGTTTATCATGATGTTGCTTATTGGTCCAGTCGTGAGGATTTTTGTTTTCTTTATGTTGAGGTATAATCCATACTGAAGGCTGTGGTCTTTGATCTTCATCAGTAAGTACTTCAAGTCTGCTTCACTTTCAGCAAGCAAGGTTGTGTCATCTGCATAACACAGGTGGTTAATGTGTCTTCCTCCAATCCTGATGCCATGTTCTTCTTCATATAGTCCAGCTTCTCAGATTATTTGCTCAGCATACAGATTGAATAGGTATGGTGAAAGGATACAGCCCTGATGCACACCTTTCCTGAC
>NW_004443974.1:19262401-19289439 GCF_000243295.1 Trichechus manatus latirostris | reverse complement strand
GATCTACACAGTGGAATGCCTTTGCATAGTCAATAAAACACAGGTAAACATCTTTCTGGTATTCTCTGCTTTCAGCCAGGATCCATCTGACATCAGTAATGATATCCCTGGTTCCACGTCCTCTTCTAAATCCAGCTTGAATTTCTGGCGGTTCCCTGTCGATATCTTGCTATTTATATACTGATATTTTCCTTCACACTTGCAATTCAAGCCCTGAATTTTCTCTTCATTTCTTTCAGCTTTAGAAATGCTAGGCATGTTCTTCCCTTTTAGTTTTCTAACTCCAGGTTTTTGCACATTTCATTATAATACTTTACTTTGTCTTCTCAAGCCGCCGCCCTTTGAAATATTCTGTTTAGCTCTTTTACTTCATTATTTCTTTCGTTTGCTTTAGCTACTCTACATTCAAAAGCAAGTTTCAGAGTCTCTTCTAACATCCATTTTAGTCTTTTCTTTCTTTTTAACAACCTCTTGCATTCTTCCTGTATGATGTCCTTGATGTCATTCCACAACTGATCCGGTCTTTGGTCATTATTGTTCAATGCGTCACATCTATTCTTGAGATGGTCTCTAAATTCAGGTGGGATATACTCAAGGTTGTATTTTGGCTCTTGTGGACTTGTTCTAATTTTCTTCAGCCTCAACTTGAACTTGCGTATGAGCAACTGATGGTCTGTTCTACAGTCAGTATCTGGCCTTGTTCTGACTGATATTACTGAGCTTCTCCATTGTCTCTTTCCGCAGACATAGTCGATTTGATTCCTGTGATTCCATCTGGTGAGATCCAAGTGTATAGTCGGTGTTTATGTTGTTAACAAAGGGTATTTGCAATGAAGAAGTTGTTGGTCTTGTGAAATTCTATCATGCAATCTCCGGCATTGTTTCTATCACCAAGGCCACAGTTTCCAACTTTCTTCTTTGTTTCCAACTTTTGCATTCCAATCGTCAGAAATTATTGATGCATTTTGATTGCATGTTTGATCAATTCCAGACTGCAGAAGTGGGTAAAAATCTTCAACATCCTCATCTTTGGCCTTAGTGGTTGGTACACAAATTTGAATAATAGTCATATTAACTGGTCTTCCTTGTAGGCATATGGATACTATCCTATCACTGACAGCGTTGTACTTCAGAATAGATCTTAAATGCTCCTTTTGATGATGAATGAGATGCCATTCCTCTTCTATTTGTCATAGTAGACCATATGATTGTCTGATTCAAAATGGCCAATACCAGTCCATCTCAGCTCACTAATGTCTAGGATATTGATCTTTATGTGGTCCATTTCATTTTTGAAGACTTCCAGTTTCCCTAGATTCATACTTTGTACATTCTATGCTCCGATTATTAATGGATGTTTTTAGCTGTTTCTTCTCATTTTGAGTCATGCACATCAGCAAATGAAGGTCCCGAAAGCTTCACTCCATCTACATCATTAAAGTCAGCTCTGCTTTGAGGAGACAGCTCTTCCCCAGTCATAATTTGAGTGACTTCCAACCTGAGGGGCTCATCTTCTGGCACTATATCAGACAATGTTCTGCTGCTATTCATAAGGTTTTCACTGGTCAATTTTTTCAGAAGTAGACTACCAAGTTCTCCTTCCTAGTCTTTCCTAGTCTGGAAGTTTCACTGAAACCTGTCCACAATGGGAAACCCTGTTGGTATTTGAAAAACTGTTGGCATAGCTTCCAGCATCCTAGCAACACACAAACCACAACAGTACGACAAACTGACAGATGCGTGAGGAAGAGCATACTAACCTGCTATTTCAAAACAATTATTTTTCAATTCAGTTTAAGACTTACACATTTTTGTAAATCCTGAAAGTTATAATTTTAAAACTGAAATGATAGCAGAGGACACATTCTTTGGTCTCTAATTTCTACTTGTTGTAATCATATCCAATGTAATTATGAAAGGTAGTCTCTGTTCAGATGCTACTAAGGCATCTCCTTCTCAGTGATTTACAGAGCAAGAGCACTTTCATTAGGTTCTTGTTATGTGTGCTTGCCCTGTGGTCAAGAATATAGCTCACAGATATGAAGGTAGTCTGTGTGTAGATGTGGTCTCATTAATTTAGTTTCTTTTGGGGAAAAAATGCATTGCTAATTGTCACCTTGTCTCAAATTGCAGATAACGGTATTTCGGATGGGATCAGAAGGACATCAGGACATTGATTTAGCTATCCTGACAGCTTTACTCAAAGGTAAAACTGTTTCTGTGTCCCAAGAGTGCAAAAATAACTTACACGGATTAATACAACAACCTTATGTCTCCTGATAGTGGATACTATCTCAATACCATGAAATATCCATTCACTGATAATATGAAGATATCTCCTATAAGACACTGTTAATGCTATTAAATTCTACTAAAATAGACCTACTGCAGTGTGGCTCAATTTTACAGGGTTTAAATATACAACTATTCATATTATATCCACTGAATCATAAAATATATATAAAGTAAAAGGCTGATGTAACATGTAAGCCACTAAGTTATTTGAGGTTAATAATTATTATTACCCCATCTATTTGAAAAACAATTTGATATGGCTTACAATAGAAGATTTAAATACATATTCTGTCTAGGCATATATATGTGTGTGCATATATAGGTCCCTGGTTGCACAGTGGTTAAAGTGCTTAGCTGCTAACCGAAAGGTTGGCAATTTAAACCCACCAACCGCTCTGAGAGATGTAGCAGTCTGCTTCTGTAAAGGTTACAGCTGTGGAAACCTTATGGGGCTGGTCTACTCTGTCCTATAGGGTCACTATGAGTCAGAATCGACTCGATGGCAGTGGGTTTGGTTTTGGGGTTTTGTGCATATATATGTGTGTGTGTGTATACACACACATACAATAAGACATTAAAAAATGGAAAATCAAAAACCATTGAAAGAAAGAAAGAAACCCAAAAAATTAGACTTCCATGCTTGTTAAAATTGAGCATTAAATTTAACTGTAAGATTCTTAGATGTCAAAGCAAAAATAGAAATACCCTGGGTTATATGATTTTCATGTATAAGGTGGGTATTTGTCCTGTTGTCTAGTCTCAATGTTATAAAGAGATGTCAGTACACATCCTTATCCTTGGAGCCATATCCAAGAGAAGAACAGTTTTCTCTAGATTCTTCAGATCAAATCCCATCCTAAATGTGCCTTAATAAGTCTACTACATTTGATTAATTCTATTCAGCATTAAAATATGCAAAAGGAAATTGCCTCTGTTCAGTATTGAAATGAAAACTGGACGTGTAAGTCAAAACAGAACCATGAACATTGTTGAAGCCGGTTCTAGATTCAAAATATCTCCTACAACTTCCCGTGCCCCTACGTTTTGCCAGCTGTAGCACTTATCACCCAGTGGGTCATTGCCTGTGTATAGTCTCCCTAGACTGGAAACTCTGTGAGGGCAGAAAATAGTCTCGTTCATCAAGTCCTCACACAGTCCCTAACACATGGCAGCACTCGGTCGATGTTTGTTGAATAAATGAAGGAATGAATGGGTTAACTTTGGGAATTAAAACTCAGAACAGCAACCACTGTATTCTCATTTCCAGTCTACCTGCCCTTCTCTTACTATTTATTTGAGTAGCCATCATGTACCAGCCAATGTACTAAGCTCTTTACAAATGCTGTAAACATTAATTATCTCAACAACTATATATGATACGGTCTACTTTTAATCCACATTTTACAGACTGGGCAAATGGGACTGCAAGAGGTTAAGTAACTTGGCTAAAGTTACAATGCTAATTACTAGAAACTGGACTTAGGCCTAGGTGTGTCTACCTCTGTCCACTATTACCACATGTGACCCCCTTTGACAAGAGAAGCTGTCAGTCCTCTCCACCCACTTCCCAAATGTGTATATGCACATTCACTCAAAATCCTGATCACAATTCCAGGAGGTTTACAATCCCACGAAGTATGTCCATGTGTCCCCGGTTAAGAACAAACCTCTGCTCTAAAGCATTTCTTTTCAATGAACTAAAACTTACATACATTGGAGAGAAGAATCAAGAGACCATGCATGGGCTGAGCCACACCCTATACTCTGGTCCCTATTCTCCTTTTATCAGAGACAAAAATAAAAGTTTGAGGCAAGTAGCTGTCTATGGTATTCTTACATAAAGATAAGAAAAAGTAATAACGATGGTACCTAACATTTATTGAGGACTGGCTATGTGTCAAACACTGTTGGGTGGACTCTAGGTACGCATTCATTTAATATTTACAATTCAATGAGACCTGTTTATTAAAAGCCCCATTTTATAGATGAGAAAATTGAGGCACAGAGCAATTCAGTAACATGCCTAAGATGAGCCAGCCAGTCAGTGGCAGAGATAGTCTGAGTCTGGGCCCATAGCCCACACTGACATACACCATCAAGGCATCTCTATCCCATTTAAAAGAAGTGAAGCATGACACTTATGACCTTGAATCAAAACTCATAGCAAATAGGGAAACGACCCAATTGTTGGTAAAAACATGTTGGTCTTCTTCATAGTATCTTCTATTGAAAATATTTTCTTCTTCCTTCACCAACCTGTGAGACTTACAATTGTGCTTCACTTCTTGTGTCAGCCTTAGAATTTGTTTTTCAACTTTTTTGAGCATGACCCACCATAAGAAATATTTTATATTATAACCAAGTACTTATACATACGTATATTGAAATTAAGGCATTATGAAATATTTCCATTGACTATGTGCAATGAAATTGGGTATTTTCTGTTTTAATCTACTCTATTCTATCTTTAATGCTGATTATATCCCACTAAATTGATTTCATAACCCACTAATGGGTCATAACCCACAGTTTAAAAAACACTGCCATAGAAGATTAAAGGAAATTATGATTGCTTGAAGAAATTAACATTTCTAATCACTGTAATGAACATTTTTATGCAGCAGTTGATGCTAATGGGAATTTATGCCATTAAAAGATTATGGTGTGTCAGCTGTACTTTGCAAAGGCTTTTAAATGCTCTCTAATGCTGACCCAGTTGACTCAAGAAGAGTATCAAACATAATAATTTTGCTGACTTCTTTGGAGGTCAAGAGATTATTTATATCAGTTTCGAAGTCTTTATTTTGTTAACTTATTCTTCTTGTGTATTTTTTTAAATCATGGATAGGACGCTTAACATGGTTTAACACATTTTTTATAATTATATTTAGTTTTTGATATCTAATACGTGAGAAATATTTGTGCAGTCCACTTTTAACTCTCCTCATCACCTTAGAAAACCAGAAGATAGGAAAAAGAGAGCTGTAAAGCTAACCACCAGTCCATAAATACAAAACCCCCACTCCTACCCTCCCCCCAAAAGAAAAGACAGGACACCACGTGTCTGTGGGGAAAATGTTACCTTTGTTGCTCCCTATTTCTGATCCCTTTGGCTTTTATTTTCTTCAAGATTCGTATATATTAAAGGAAATTGTTTACATGATACGGGCTTATTAGGTATCTGTTTCTCGAAGAGAGAAAGAGGAGAAGAGAGAATGGTATTTCAGTGATATAATGTTCCATGCTGACATAGGGTAGTTTGAGAATGGTCGACGTCACATTTGTCCTTCCTGTTAATGTAACAGCTCTCAGACAGTGCTGGTCCGAAGTTAGAGAATTTAATTTTCACCCTTCTCCTCCTTTTAGTCTCCCTCCCTCACCACACATACACAGGGAAGGTCAAGGAAATGGCTTAGAGGCAGAGTTGCCAGACAAAATACAGGATGCCCAGGGAACTTTGAATTTTCATGTAAACAACAATTTTTCAGCATAAGCATGTCCCAAATATTACATGGAGCATACTTATTCAGACATAACTGGTAGTCCTGTATTTTTATGTGTCAAATTCAACTACCCTACTCGACACAGATCTGATGTCATGAATAGCTCTGGACTGTAGACACCTTGAGAGGTTCTATGGGAAGAGTAACTCAAAAATCTAGGGAGGTCACCTAGTCTCTCTGTCCACCTCCTTCTCTCAGCCAGGCCCTGCCTAAATCATAAGCAACCAGAGAAGATTGCCCTGGAGAGGATCCCAAACCTACCTTAACAAACTTCTGGTGTTCACCAGCCTGCCCTCTTAGCCTTCCCATCCTATCTACATCCCTCTTGCTCCAGGCTGAGTAAATCTGCTCACGCCTTCTGTAAGCTGGGAGTTGTTGACACTTCCTGTGGATAAAATGACCTACAACGTTATTATCTTTTCTCACAGACCTTGGATTAAATATAACGTCAAGTCATGTTCAGTACACTCTCCCAATCATATACGTGCACTTAAGTATAATATGTGGTAATGGCTGTCTTTCATAAATGAGAAATTTTTTGGGGGGTGGTTACTCTTCATTGCTAAAGAAGGTCATCTGAGGCATGGGGAGAGTCTAATTATTTATTGCTTACTTGTTTACTGGAAAATATTTTAAAAGAGCTAAAATAGAGCACAAAAACAGTATGTTCCTCCTCAAAACGGTCAAGGTGATAAAAAACAAAAGGGTGGTCTGAAAAGTTGCCACAACCTAGAGGAGCCTGAGGAGACATGGTGACAAAATGTAATGTTGGTACTCTAGATGGATCCTGGAGCAGGAAAAAAAAAAGGACATCAGGTAAATAAAATAAGGAAAACTGAACTGAGTATGGATTTTAGTTTTTTAAGAAGTGTTAAAGGATTAAAAAAAAAAAGATATGCTAACATACATTATGAATCTGAGCAGGAGATGTAGTCAAGAAAACTCCCCAATTATTTTCTGTCAAATGACAAAAATCAAGATAGCATCTTATCGAATTAATTGTAAAGTCCAGGTATAGATGTAACCAAAGAACTATACAGAGGCACAGGAAAGATCTGTATAAATTATATAATGGCTGCTCACCACTGATCTAAGAAATGTTAGAAATAACACTGGGGAGTGTAAGCAAAAGGTAACTGTATGGACAACTAAAAGAACACAATTTGTAGGAAATAATTTCCTTTGGACTTGTACAATCATTTCAGAGATAATTATCTGGCATCAATCATTTTGTGTGTTTCTGTTCCTCAGACATAATAATTAATACTGTCAAAACTAAATAGACTAATTAATTACTTGCAGATACAGGGGGAGGAGGACAACTTTTTAAGATATGCATTTGTAAATTTGTTAAAATGAAAAGAAAAACATTTTAAATAAAAATTAAAATGCCCAAATAATAGCCAATATGATCCGTCTGGCTTTAGAAAAAAACGCAATAAGAATGTCTTTGATAATACAAGGCAATGAATAAGAGTACTGTATTCTGACCCATCTTTCTTGAAAACTGTATCTTAAAAAAAACAAAACTGGAAATAAAGGTAGATAAAATTTTTAAATGTATTTTAAAGTTTTGGAGCTACTTCTGAAAGCATGCTTCCATTATCACAAACTAGTACTAATATCAATAAGCACTTCATCTTTCTAACTATTTTTAAAAATGCTGACCCAATCCCTAATTAAAAAAAAAGAAGAAGAAGAAAAATTTGGTATATATTTTGTAGTAGCTTATGTCCAGTAAAGGAGCCCTGGTGGTGCAGTGGTTCAACACTCAGCTGCTAATTGAAAGGTCAGCAGTTTGAATCCACCAGCCGCTCCACGAGAGAAAGACATGGCAGTTTGCTTCCGGAAAGATTTACAGCCTTGGAAACCCTATGGGGCAGTTCTACTCTGTCCTATAGGGTCACTATGAGTCAGAATCGATTCCACAGTAGCGGGTTCGGTTTATGTCCAGTAACTCTCTGCATCATGTAGATCTCATAAGCCACTGACTTCTAGAATGTTTACTGAGAAGCTGCATTACATAATTTCAGATGATTCACAAATGGGTTTTATGGGAATTTATTATGGGCCTGCTTTGAAAATAAAAATTTTTTTCTAATTATGTGTTCAATCCTTGCTGCCCACCCCTTCCTGCGTGTAGGCAGCTTTATACAGCACATGCAGGCATGCTTTCCTTTTAATGTTATTTTCTTAACCTGTTACTATTTAGCTATCCTTCTTAAGACCGAAAAAGAGACATCAATATTCATGTTTTCCTTGTTTATATCAGATGCAAAGTTGCCATACTTATTAAGTATTATACAAAAAGAAGTATATGAAATTGTGTTCAAAAGAGACCAACAACGTCAAAATGCATGACATATTCAGTTTATTTTAGGCATAAGAGGACAGGGAGGGCATTACTGTGTAGGGTACACCACTGGAGAATAGCAAAGTATTTCAGTTCGGAACTAAACTCACCAGGTAGGTTTTACAGTGTAGAGTCTTTACAAAAGTATTTATACCAAGGCTTTCTCTGCTTCAAACTACATTTAATTTAATCTTCCTTGTGTCCTTTGACTTGCAGAATTGGCTTCCCCAAATGCACTTGTCTGGTGGTAGTCCATTTTAGCACTTCAGTCACACCTTTAACTTAGATGTCACAGGACAAAGTGGCCATCAGCAGTTGGGGTCCAGGCACAAAAGTACAAGTTGCCATCAAGTCACCTCTGACTAATGGTAACCCCGTGTATCACTGTAAGAAGTGTGCTCCATAGGGTTTTCAGTGACTGATTTTTTGGAAGTAAATTGCCACGACTTTCTTCCAAGATGCCTCTGGGTGGACTTGAACCTCCAATCTTTCAGTCAGCTGCCAAGTGTGTTAATCCTTTGCACCACCCAGGAACTCCCCTTCCAGGTATACCAGACAAGACCAGACCCGTTGCCACTGAGTCGATTCTGACTCATAGCAATCCTAGAGGACAGAGTAGAACTGCCCCACAGAGTTTCCAAGGAGCAGCTGGTGGATTCGAACTGCCAACCTTCTGGTTAACAGCTGAACACTTAACCATTGTGCCACCAGGGCTCCATTCCAGGTATAGCCCCCTCCAAAACTTATGTCTGCCACCCACCTTTTATTACTTCATCTCAAAGCCACCCTGAAGCCACATTACCCCACGCATCTTAAAGACTGGAACACTGAGGCCAGAGAGTCTAAAAGATGTTTCCTAGATTATCCCGCAAGTCAATGGCAGAGCCACAGCTTGAACTCAGGCCTCTTCACCTCTTTTCAATTTTGTTTATTACACTTACTGAGGCTTGGGGGTGTCCAGGATTCTCTGGCCCCTCATTGCCACAGCGATATCAGGTATTTCCCCTGTGGCTCCAGCAGCATCCGAGTGCTTAACAGTCCTTAAAACTCCCCGAGCACCGAAGCACTCGGCTGCCAGAGAGCCTTAGTTACATATATGCAGTATCTTCAGATGAAAGCAGGAATACCCACAATTCCACCCAATGCAGTGGCAAGAAAAAGTCTGAGCTGACACTTGTTTTATTTCTAAAGATTAGATAATCAGTGGAATAGTGCTTCAATCAGGATTTTTTTTAAGTTACAAATGACAGAAGCACAGTTCAAACTACCTCCAGCAAAAATAAGTAAAAATGGAGCTGTTGGTTCACATAAATAGAGAAGTCTAAGGGTAAGCCGCATTCAGGCAAGCGGGATCCAGGGCTCAAATGATGTCATCAGGGTCTGCACTCTATCTCTCAGACGTTCGTCCCTACCCATGTTGTGCAAAAGACTATGGACAGCACTGAGCTCACACCCAATCAGCTGAACAAATCCCAATCAAAAAAGACCCATCTTTCCTGGCAATTACAACATAAAAGTCACAGGGAAGAGATGGATTTGCTTGCCTTGGACCATTGCCCATCCCTTATCCCATCACTGTGGCAAATGATTTCAGAGAACCTCTGTGACTGGGAAGTGGGAGACTCAGCTCACCCAAGTCACACAGTTATGAGTTACCAACCAAAACGGCCTCTGTGGCCAGAAAGAGAGGCAGGAAAGGGTACTGGTGAGACTGAAGGCAATTAAATAAAAAAAAAACACTGAGGGGCAGATGGTGTCAGATTTGCCTCAAATGCAAGCACCTCAAAATTCATGTATTATACCAGGAAAAAAATTCTTCATTCAGTAGATAAAGACAGGAACTAGGTGAAATGCATACTAATCAGGGTTCAGACACTCACCAAGGCATGCTTACAAAGTTTACTTCAGGTAGACCTAAATATGTAATTTATTAACATTATTTACTACATATTGATAATTATTATATTAACTATTGCCTTTTTCAGCTTTAATGACCTGTACTTGATGATTTTGACCAAATATTTATTTTTAATTTTTTTTATTGTACTTTAGATGAAGGTTTACAGAACAAATAGTTTCTCATTAAACAGTCAGTACACATATTGTTTTACAACATTGGTTAACAACCCCATGACATGTCAACACTCCCTTCTTGACTTGGAGGACCGTTTTTTTTGGTGAAAATATACATAGCCAAAGTTATACCATTTCAAAAGTTTCTACATGTACAATTCAGTGACATGGATTACATTCTTCCAGTTGTGCTGCTATTCTCACTATCCTTCTCCAAATTATTCCATCACCATTATCTTCAACTCACTGCCCCCTAGGCTTGCCATCAAACCTTTTGAGTTGCTGTTGTCAATTTGATCTCACATAGATAATTCTTTTTTTTTTTTTTAGGTACCTTAGATGAAGGTTTACAGAATAGTTTCTCATTAAACAGTTAGTACACATATTGCCCTATGACAATGGTTAACAACACCACGACATGACAACACTGTCTCTTCTCAACCTTGGGTTCCTTATCACCAGCTTTCCTGTCCCCTCCTGCCTTCTAGTCCTTGTCCCTGGACTGCTGTGCCTCATTAGTCCCGTTTTGTTTTATGGGGCTATCCAATCCCTGGCTGAACGGTGAACCTCGGGAGTGACTTCACCACTGAGCTAAAAGGGTGTCTGGGGGCCATACTCTCGGGGTTTCTTCAGTCTGTCAGGCCAGTAAATCTGGTCTTTTTTTGTGAGTTAGAATTTTGTTCTACATCCTTCTCCAGCTCTGTCCAGGACCCTCTGTTGTGATCCTGGTCAGAGCAGTCAGTGGTGGTAGCCAGGCACCATCTAGCTGTACTGGACTCAGTCTGATGGAGGCCTTGGTAGCTGTGGTCCACTAGTTCTTTGGACTAATCTTTTCCTTGTATCCTGTTCTCCTCATTCTCCCTTGCTCCTGAAGGGGTACGACCAGGGGAGTATCTTAGATGGCTGCTCACAGGCTTTTAAGACCCCAGACACTACTCACCAAGGTAGAATGTAGAACATTGTCTTTATAAACTGTGTTATGCCAGTTGAGCTAGATGTTCCCCGAGACCATGGTTCCCACAGCCCTCCTTAGCCAAAAATTTTAAAGGAGATAACATTCTTACCACTTTTCCCCCAGAACCAAGGTCTACTGCTTACAAAAAATGATTCTGTAAAATGTAAATCTCTCCAGGCTTTCTCTACTTGGCCCCTCCCACACCATCCTTCACCAACATCCACAGCCCCTCAGTACAGCACTTACTATAATGAGATCACTCAGCAAAAGGGCCTTGTAACAACGAGAATAATGACCATGCTCAAAGCATCACTACTCCCTGATTGCACAAATTGCTTAACCTCATTAGGCCCTGGTTATCATAATAATATCTCCTTCATACAGTTATAACAATTTTAATCAATAATGCAGATAAAGGACTTTTACCACAGTACCTGGAAAAATCTATTTAAGAAACAGTGGCCTGACTGATGATGATGTCAAACTAGAAATAAGGGCAGGGACCACATCTGCTTTATTCACCATCATATATACAGTGCTTGACACAGACTCAGTATTCAGCATATATTTGGTGAACTCATGAATGAAGGATGAACAGGCATTGGGATAAGATTAGCTATATACTTAAATCAATTCTTTACTAACTGTGGCATTAACCAAGCTTTTTAATCTCTGTATGGCTCAGTTTTCTTCCTTGTGAAGAGAGGAATTGCTATGTCTCTCATGAGGGTTGACATGGGGACACAAGGAAATTAGACTGGAAGCTCCCTGAGGGCAGGCACTATGCTTTCTTTATGGTAAATACTTAACACATAGTAGTTCATACCCTTTTCCTGCTAAAACAGGCTTTAAAAAATCCTAGGACACTGGGCAGTCCCACATGTTCAAAACCTATCAGAATTATAAAATACTAAATTTCTAAGGACACAATAGAGAAAATCTAACCCCTCAAACATACAGGTAAGGGTACAGAACAGACCACACAAAGGCGTTTAGTCTGAAAAATGGTTGGGCACATGCCAAGGTGCCTTAAAACGAAATTAATTTTCTGGCAGGTTTATTTTCTTGCAAATCCAAATAGGTCTCATAGCAATAACAAGGACTAAGGTAGATGGCAGTTTAGACATTTCTGTTTGTCTCTCATAGGAGAATGCAATAAAAGAACTTAAGTCTCTTAATCCCTTTTATTTGTATAATGCTTTACAATTCACAAAGCATTTTCATATAAATTTTATCACATAATCTTCATAAGAATTCTGTGGAATGGTTACCAGAAAATTTATCTCCAGACTGAGACTTTCTTGTGCATGAAAGTGAGCTGTATTAATAATTTACGCCAGAACAACTGGAACAAACCAAGAATGTCCCAGGCAAATTGGGAAGTACGATCGCCCCGGTTACAGACCCATCTTCCAAATAGGAAGTTTTCTAAGGAAAAGGATTATGTCTTTGTCTTCTTTGTATACTAGCACCCAGTACGATGCCTGACATACGGTAGGAATAAAATAAATAACCATTGACTGAAAGAAGTGAAATTGAGTCCCAAATCAATCAACCACTAGCTTTACCACCACCAATTGCCATTGAATCAGTTCCGACTCATGGCAACCCCATGTGTGTCAGAGGAGAACTGTGCTCCATAGAGTTGTCAATGGCTCATTTTTCAGAAGTAGGTCTCCAGGACTTTCTCTTGAGATGCCTCTGGGTGGACTCAAACTTCTAACCTTTCAGTTAGCAGCTGAGTGCATTAACCATTTGCACCACCCAAGGACTCAACCACTAGCTACAGTCACATGAACAACCTAGACATAGGCTAGGGCCTCTTTACCCTTTGAAATTTCATTATGGTGACCTCTCACCTTTCAAGTCAATCACCTTCAAAAATACAAATCTTACACCCTTCCCAAGATTTCTCCAAATTCCTGAAGTACTTAAATTCTCTGGATCACCTCTACCTTTGGGTTCCTGATTCTATGTGTGTTATTTCTGTTCCTCATCATATTAGTCCAAATGTAAAACTCAGCCTTTCCACAGTTCCAAAACAAAAGGCAAAATTCACTTATGAAAAGCAGGCAGTACACATCATAGAAGATTTCTCTGAAAAGAGGACCAGAATAGATGTTTATTTCACAATAATGCAAACAACATCAAATTGAACAGCAAGCAAGCCCAACGTTAAGACATCCTTTGGCTACCTTACACAGGGGGATTGTTCATGGATCCTTCACCCATGACGTCCTCAGTTTTACACTACCTTACAGTCCTCCTTTCTTCCTCCTTCTCCCACTATTCTTTTTCCTCACTCTTCCTTTTAAGAGTAAAAGCAAACTCCTCTTCTTCTCTTAAACTGAGCAGTTAGTTCCTGTTCACTGTTACTTTGCCTCCCGCCCTCAAGGGCTCTTTGACTCATGAAACTTTTCAAGGTATTTTTACAAAGACAGTCTCCTCCCTAAGAGGAGTTCTGGTGCCAACCTTTAGGAGGCTAGTTTTTTCAGCTCGCTTCATATAGGTAGTAGGTGAGAGAGTGGGGTTTGAACACAAGTCTTTCGTTTTCTAGTAAAATATTCCTTGCTTCAGGGCCGTAGCCACCAGCAGGAAAGGCTAGGCATGTAGGGTCAAGTGTTTCTAAGGACAATGAACACCAGGGTCCCCAAGTCTGCAGACTCTGGGAAGCCATTTTTACCAGATTTTCAAGGTTATGTTCATGCCGATAAGACTGTCACATTGTACATTTTTAAAGTTGGACAGAGCCATAAATATCATAGTCCAACCTCCTCTTTTTTAATTCAGGACCCAATTATGTTCTGTGAATTTTTTGTTGATATTATATGTCCTCATTAATGGAAGCATGCTGAGTCATTAAGTGTGTTTAAATTTTTGGTTGGTAATGTGGATTTGAGAAATATTACGTGAAAATAAAGGTTACCTCAAAACTCAGGGGGTATGCTGAAGCCATGATTGGTGAGCACCTCTCTGGCCCAGCGGTCATGGGTGGCAGGACTAATTGTAGGGTGCCTTCCATTTGGTTACACTGGTCACCTCTAGTTTTCCAAATATGACACACACAAAAAAAAAAAACCCACAAGGGCCCCCTAACTATCACATAGGAAACCATAAATATGCTTACAAGGCTTATCTAGCATAACAAAAGTCAAAAGACACAAAAGTTTTACCCAATCACACTTCCTGGATGCACTAGCTACCATTTAAGCCTGATATGCCAGCTATTTTGTGCCAACTAATATTTCTTTCATTTTTCACCATTACACAAGTCCTCACTGGAGGACTCTGAGTAGGAAATGTAGAGAATCAAGAAACCTGAGAGATGGAAAATGTGGGTGGGAAACTGTATATCCCACAGATCTTGAAATAGTTTTAACAAGGAAACTGAGAGGTCTCTGCTGGTGTTCGGAAGAAAGACAACTGGAATCCAGGTCTTCAGACCCCAGGTCCCGTGTTCATTGCCCCTTCCCTGCCCCATGCTGGCAGTCCTTATGACAGATGTGGTCATTCCTGGCCCCTGTTACACAGAAACTAAACATCCTTTCACTCTATGACTTGTTCATTCCTGAGAATTGGCACAGGGGCAGGAAATGTGTTCAATGATCTGCACATTAGGCTAATTGCAAACCAAAAGCTTTGAACTACTCTCAGCTTGTGAATAAGTCATCACTGCTGACTTCCCAGCAGGACTGTGGAATCATGTTTTCCTCACAGTCTTGCTTTAGAGCAATGAATCAGCTTCATTCATTAAATCAATCATTTTATGGTCAGAAATACATAATCATGCAGATTGGCAGCTGTTTTTGTTGTTGTTAGGGGCCATTGAGTCAATTCCGACTCATAGCAACCCTATGAACTACAGAATGAAACACTGCCCAGTCGTGCGCCATCCTCAAATCATTACTATGTTTGAACCCATTGTTGCAGCCACTGTATCTATCAATCCATCTCGTTGAGGCTCTTCCTCTTTTTCACTGGCCCTCCACCAAGCATGATGTCCTTCCCCAGGGACTGGTCCTTCCTGAAAACATGTCCAAAATACTTGACAAAGTCTCACCATCCTTGCTTCCAAGGAGTATTCTGGCTGTACTTCTTCTAAGACAGATTTGTTCGTTCTTCTGGCAGTCCATGGTATATTCAATATTCTTTGCCAATACCATGATTCAAAGGCATCAATTCTTCTTTGGTCTTCCTTATTCACTGCCCAGTTTTCACACGCACGTGAGGCGCCTGAAAATACCATGTCTTGGGTCAGGTGCACCGTAGTCCTCAAAGTGACATCTTTGCTTTTTAACACTGTAAAGTGGTCTTTTGAAGCAGATTTGCCCAATGCAATATTGAAAGCAGGGCAGTTCAAAAGATTGACAGCATCACAATTCAAAAAGGGTTATTTCCATTAATGAAAATAACAGCAATAACAATAATAAAACTAACATGATAGCAATAATAATTAAAATAACACTATATAAGTATTAAGTAATTTAATCCTCACACTATTGCAATGAGGCAGATGCTACCATTATCACCCATTTTACAGTTGAGGAAAAGGCACAGAGAGGCTAAGTACCAAGGAACAGAGGCGCTAAATATCTTGGCCAAGGACACACAGCTAGTAATTGTTGGAGCCTGGGCATGGATCTATGTTGTCTGAGTTCCGAACACTTGCTCTGCATCCTGGGCATTTATGGCCAGGACCAGATATGAAGGACTGCCCCCACTTTTGACATGTTTTGGATGATCAATGATGACTAAACTTTCCTCTGTACATAAAAATGTACATAAAGACTACCAGATAAATATGGTTATTGAACACATGAATCAACTGTTATTCTCCTCTGAACCCCTCAAAAACAAGAGTAACCAAATAACCAAACTTGTTGCCATCGGGCCAGTTCTGACTCACGGCAACCCCTTGTGTTTCAGAATAGAATTGCACTCCATAAGGTACCAAACCAAAACCCACTGCCATTGAGTCAATTCTGACTCATAGCGACCCTATAGGACACAGTAGAACAGCCCCATAGGGTTTCCAAGGCTGTAATCTTTATGAAAGCAGATTGCCACATCCTTCTTCCGTGGAGCAGCTGGTGGGTTTGAACCGCCAACCTTTTGGTGAACAGCCGAGTGCTTAACCATTGCACCACCAGGGCTCCTTTCCCTAGGTAAGGGATTCTTTATTAAAAGCATTGTGGCAGAAACAATATTTTGTGTTCACCATACTGATTTCTCTTATGTGCAAACTGGAAGACTAAATATTCCAGCCTCCTTTGCAGAGATGTTAGGACCATGTGACTGTGCTTCAACCAATGGGATTTGATCAGAAGGGATATATGCCATTTCTAAGCCTGGAAGAATAGAAAACTTAGACCGATACTAAGCTTTCACCAAGCTTATTTACAGTTCAAAATACCCAAAAGGCTCAGAAATTGGTGCACGCCGAACCTCATTAAGTGGGAATAAAGACAGGGCAGATATACAACAATTTGTTGAAAGTCTGTTTTAATAAGCAGCCAGAATGCCATATCATCTCCCTTACTCTCCAAAACCCTCTCCAACCACAAAGTAAAGATTTATTCTCTGAAGAGGGTAAAACAGATTCTCTGAAGTAGAGGACGACAGGCACAAGGTAAGGACTGGGCTACAGTACTGAAAACGGGGTTAAAGAAATGACTGCATATCGGACGCTAACATCCAGCCCACTTCCTCCCCGTGGCTCCCAGAACACTGGTGACCAGGTCTTCATCCTTCAGGCAGGAGACTGGAAGAAACTTTTCTGTGACATTTGATCCTCCAAAGAGAAAAGACCTAAAGATACTAATATCCAAGACCTCCCATCTAAGACCAACCACGTATTTTACAATGAAGTTCACAGTTGATAATCTCCACTCATAACCTCAGGGCTTCCAATCAGCTATTTAGTGCCCCACTCTTAAATATGAACAGATAGCCAAGGATTACCAGACACACAGGAAAGACCTCTAACACAGAAAATAGAGATTGAAACAAACAAATCCAACTTGGAGTAAACAGATCCTATTGATGAACAAGGAAACTTCACCAAAACAATCATTAATATCCTCCGAAAAATCAAAGAAAATCTTTTAACCATGGAAAAAGTGTTCTGTAAATTACTTAATTTTTTTAGAAAACTAAAAAGAGCTCTTTGAAGTTAAAAAAAATGATAACATCAAATTAAAAATGAATGGAAGATTTAAAAAATAAATTTGAAGAATCCTTCCAGAAAGTACAGACAGAAATATTAAAAGAAAAAGACAGAACAGAAGGTAGAAAATCATCAATGTAATAAATCTAGATGTTCCAGGACCCCAAGACATGTTTCCAGATTGTAAGGGCTAAATGAGTGCCCAGCACAATGGGTAAAAATAGAGCCACGCCAAGTTGTATTATCATGATGTTGCAGAACACAGAAGACAAATATATATATATGTGTATACACACACACATACATATACCTATATACATAAATATATATACCTACATACATAAATATACATATATATACCTATATATATTTATACTGTCATGGATTGAATTATGTCCCCCCAAAAATGTGTGTATCAAATTGACTGGGCCATGATTCCCAGTATTGTATGATTGTCTACCATTTTGTCATATGATGTGACTTCCCTGTGTATTGTAAATCCTATCACTATGATGTAATAAAATGGATTAGCAGCAGTTATACTGATGAGGTCTACAAGATTAGATAGTGTCTTAAGTCCATCTCTTTTGAGATATAAAAGGGAGAAGCGAACAGAGAGACAGGTGAACCTCCTACCACCAAGAAAGCAGTGCTGGGAGCAGAGCATGTCCTTTAGACCTGAGGTTCCTGCTCAGAGAAGTTCCTAGACCAAAGGAGGATTGATAACACGACCTTCCTCAGAGCCGACAGAGAAAGCCTTCCCCTGGAGCTGACACCCTAAATTTGGACTTGTAGCCTACTAGACTGTGAGAGAATAAATTTCTCTTTGTTAAAGCCATCCACTTGTATTTCTATTACAGCAGCACTAGATGACTAAGACATATACATATGTATGTGTGTATATATATTACATATACATACACACATATATATACACATATATCTGTGTGTGTATACATATGTGTGGGTATATATATATATACACACATATATATACATATATATATACATACACACACACATATATATATGTATATATATATACATATAAATATCTCCTAAGAGCCTCCAGAGAGGAGAAAAAATGTCACATGCAAAGGACCAGGAGCCAGAATGCTTTAGACTTCCAAACAACGCTGTAGAGAGCTATCATGCAATTGTGCAGTGTCTTTAAAATTCCGGAGAACATTAATTTGTAATCTAGAATCTTATATCTAAACTACCACCCACATGCGAAGATAGAAGGCAGTGTCAGATATGAGTTGTAAAAAAAATTCACTTCCATGAACTCTTTTCTTGCGAAATTATGGGGGGGTTGTGCTCCACTAAAACGAAAGAGGAAACCAAGAAACAGGAAGCACGCAACACAGAAACAGGAGCTCCAGCACGGGGGAAACGTGCCGGAAATCCCCCAGGTGATGAGGCAGGGAGACCCAAGGTGACAGTTCTGTACCAGACGTGGGAGGCAAAAGCAGAAGCTGCCAGATCTTCTTAAGGTTTAAGCCTGGAATCGGCATGGCGTCACTTCTGCTCCATTCTATTGGCTAAAGCAAGTCACAAGACCAGCCTGGATTCATTGTGGGAGGAGATAGCACAAGGGGGTGGATGCTGGGAGATGTGGCCGTATTCCAAGGCCAGCTATCACGACCAAAGCCAAACCCACTGCCGTAGAGTGGGTGCCTACTCGTAGTGACCCCATAGGGTTTCCGAGGCTGCAAATCTCTACGGAAGGAGACGGCCACATCTTCTCCCTCGGAGCCACTAGTGATTTCGAACCACTGCCCTTTGAGTTAGCAGTCGATCATGTAACCTCTGTACCACCAGGGCTCGTCAAAGAACCAAAATGATCGGCTACAGGAAGTGAAAGTGGTTGCCTCTGAGTAAGGAGGAATGAGTCGGTTTTGATTTTTCATAACAAACCTTGTAGGAATATATGGCTCTCTAAACACTGTACCTGCATAACTTTAATAAAAATGAAGACACACATGGTCCCTGGATTACCTAGTTCTCAAACAGGGCTCAGTGTTATTGTTATAGAATCCTGTTAAAAAATGTCAGTATGGAAGATGCAAATATTTTACTCATGTAGCTATGTAAGTGAATTCCCTTTTGTCATGCCAAAAGCAGGCATACAATTAAAAAGAATGTTGACACAATCTGAAAAATGTAACCAATATCACTGATCAATTTGTGTGGAAATTGTCAAACAGGAACCTAACTTGCTGTTTTAAACTTTCACCAAAAAACACAAAAAATATTATTTTTTGTAAAAGCAAGCAGAATAATAGAATTTTTTCCTACTCTCTCAGTTTTGGTTCATAACATGTTTCTCAACTTTGCGTATTGTACATAAAACAGCATCAATTTCATAAAGTCTTAACATGTTAACGGGAAACTTTGGTAGAGTGTTGTCCTCTTTTATTGAAAAAATGGCCCAATAAAGAGGCCACATCCTTCTAGATAAGTCAGCAGAGAAGGAAATATTATGGTGCTTTACAATGTTATGAAAGAAGAAGCCATATAATTCTGGTTTTTTTTTTTTTTTTTTTCCTGCTTGCATTATGTTGTTAGAACATGAGGAAATGGTATAATATTTATAGTAGCAACTCCTGGCAAATATAACCATATAGACAGGGTATATGTTTAAATACTAACTTTGTGAAGTTTTTGTATACTTTAGTCTGTAAAAGTCTAATATCCCAGCTTTGAAAATGAAACCAAGAATGGTTCTAAACTGAATGAGCCCTTATACAGAAAACTCAGACCCAATAAATAAGAGAAAGACAAAACAAACGTTTATTGGCACCTGCTGCCACCCGTAGACCCAGTGGCTAGGAAGTATAGGGGCCCAGGGGAGAGTAAGAGTCCATCTTACTCTCAGGGTACACGTGCTGAGAGGAGGAGAACTTCCAGTCCCTGAGGAGCCCAGAGTCAGCACTCACTGCTCAGGGTAAGTGCAGGGATGAGGTTAGCAGGTGCCACACGGAGCACTGGGCCTGAGGGATGTCCTATTACACTAGGCAGCCTCAGGAGGGCGCCAGACAGACTTCCTTTTATGACCATAATTGGGTGTGGTGGTGGCTCTTATGGACAACACCCAGTGTCCATGCCTAGGCTGCCCAAGCAGAAACATACCACCAATCTTCTCAAATCACTTACATTCACATTCTTACACTTCACACGTAACATGTGTATCTAAATTCTGACTCTTGCATTATAACAAATTTACCTCATCTTGTTTATATCTTAGGGCCCACGAGCTTCAACTCACTTAAGGGAGTATCTAAAGAGAAAACCTCAATATAAAGTAGCATTTGATTGAAGCCACAAGCTCCAAAAGAGAACCACTCCCAACACCCACTGCCAATTCCGCCATGTGTATAAACCAGTTGCTATCTAGTAGACTCTGACTCATGGCAACCTCATGTATGTCAAAGTAGAGCACTACTCCATTAGGTTTTCAGTAGCCTGATTTTTTAGAAGTAGATCACCAGGCCCTTCCTCCCAGGCACCTCTGGGTGGACTCAAACTTCCAACCTTTTGGTTCGCAGCAGAGAACGTTAATCATTTGCACCACCTGGGGACTGCCATGTGTATAAGCCCTGGGTAATTTAAGGACTGACTGTACTTAACTCTTAGAATTACTGTTTCACTATATAGTAAGTATCCTTTTATGAAAATTCAGTGACACCTAATTATTCACATCGCCACAACAGAAACAGTAAAAATAGTCTGGCTGGTAATTGTTCTCCTCCAGGTACATATGCATGGGCGATAGCATTGTCAGCCTGACTGGAAAATTTATTGTCGGGAATATGTAAGAGACTAACACTAATATCATATTTGCACAGTGCTTTAACAAAACATTTTTTCCACTTATTATCCTGTTTAATCTTCAAAGTAATCTTGTGAGGGAGATAATACTGACCTCGTTTTACGTAGGAAAAAACCACAGCTTGGAGAGATTAAGGAACTTTCCCAACCAGGGCTCCTCAGATGGGCTACAGGAAGTTAATAATACGCTCAGTACTCTTTCTCTTCCACCCAAAGAAGTTGTTACTGCTTATATTATTCTTGCCACTCATCTGCTATCCAGTAAATGGTAACCTGCCATGGACCAGAATTGAGCCAGGCAGCTGCCATCTGCTGGTGTCTCACTCGGTTCTCCAAGAGGCCGTATCTATCAGTCCTAATGTTGTCGTTGCTAGCTGCGCTGACCCCACGCACACTGGGATCAGACCTTTGTGATCCATAGGGTTTTTAGTCTGGAAGCTCCGCTGAAACCTATTCGGCATCATAGCAACACCTAAGCCTCCACTGACAGACAGTGGTGGCTTCACTGGAGGTCACTGAGCCTGAATCTCCCACACGGAAGATGAGAATTCAACTACTGAAGCGCTACTGCCCACATCAGTCCTAATACCAGGGATAAGTGACCTAATGCTGGAGCACCCCCATTTTACTCGTTACCACTGAGTCGATTCCAACTCGTAGGGACCCTATAGGACAGAGTAGAACTGCCCCTTAGGGTTTCCAAGGAGCGCCTGGTGGATTTGAACTGCTGACGTTTTGGTTAGCAGCTGTAGTTCTTAACCACTGGGCCACCATGGCTCCAATTAAGGGAAGGTAAAAGAGAATACTTTTCTAAAATAAGTATCACCTAATTCACTGTTTTATAAATATTCGTTTTTACAGCATAATCACTTAAAGTGGACTCCTGTGAAAACCTGTGGAACGCAGTTGTGCTCTGAAACACACAGGGTTACCATGAGTGGGAATCCACTGGACAGCAACTGTTGTTTGTTTTAACAGGTCTAGCAGGGAGGGGTGATGATACTGATGGAATGATTGGAATGAATGGGGCTAGGAAGGGGTGAGGGGAGTTCAATTTAGAACCAACCTGTGCTGTTCCAAAGGAAATTTAAGAAGATTGAGTTCATTCTGAATCACTTCAGAATCTAGCATAGGCTCTTAGTTAGCCTTCAGGGGACTCTGTCTAAAACAGAGACTCACTAGTAGAACCCAAGGGAGAAGCCAGGAGAGAGTCAAGGCTCTGGTCCAACCTTGTTTGCCCAGTGTCTACAACAAATGCTGGCAGAGAACTGGAGCTCAATAAAATTTGCTGAGTAGATGAAACCAACTGGCAACCCAGCTCTTTTCCCTAAAGGCTGCCCCTAAAACCACTTTCTCAACCTCAGAGGCAGCAAAATGAAGACATCAAGAATTTTGGCTCTGAAGCCAGGCTGCCTGGGTTTGAATCCCTAGCACTTCCTAGCTACTTGACCTTGGACAAGCTTTTGTGCCTCGGTTTCCTCATCTGTAGAATGGAGATAATGATACTTCACAGGTTCTTGTGAGAATTAAATACTTTAACACTTAGAAACAGTTCCTGGCATAAAGTAAGCATGAAAGAAATGTTAGTTATCATTATCATTTTTATTTACTAAAGATAAAACATCTGAGTCCCTGGGTGGCACAAATGGTTAAATGCTGGACTACTAACCGAAAGGCTGGCAGTTCAAACCCACCCAGAGGCACCTTGGAAGTAAGTCCTGGTGATCTGCTGCCAAAAGGTCACAGCTTTGAAAACCTTATGGAGCAGTACCACTCTGTCACAGAATTGACTGGAAGACAGCTAACAACCACAACAACGATGAACCAATAATGAAAATCTCGTCTTCCCACCAAGGGCTGCTTTCACTCCGCTGCCTGTTTTGTTTGTCCTGGAAAAGCCAAATAGATGTTTCTTCAGCTAAAGTTAATCCGATTTTCCTGATTCCTTTTAACTTTCTCCTGGGGGTTTATCTAAAGTTATTTTACCAAGAGGAAAATATATCTCTCAGGGTGAGAAAATAGAGCAAAGAATAAATTATGTACAGACCGCATCTTTTTTATGTGTATGTTTCAGACCTTTAATTTGCTGTTGCTCAGATGTAGCAGCCACACTCCTAAAAGGCTCTTAAGGGTAGGCAGCCTCTCCACTCTGGAAGAAGAGTGAAGGTGTATCCTAGCAACCCAGGTCACGTGAAGGGGTCTCTCCGCTAGTTTCCTTCCTCCTTAGTGGTTTTCAGATAGGCAGAGGATCTGATGTCTTTTAACGAACGGATGAATGGATTCTCATTGACAAGAGACCCTATCGAATTTGGTTGCAACATTTACAAACAAAGTAAATTGGTGGAAATGAACAAAATCCCTAGGAAGGATATTTAATCCAGACAGGATTCTTTAGGGAAGACAAGAAAAGGTCCAAAAACTCCAGTAAGAAGAATTGTTCCTCAGCATTATTATGGGAATGGGTGTCATCATCCTTTGTTTATTATAGAATCATGGCACTAGGGAGGACATTGGAAGGTCAACAAATCCTGCCCTGTCCCTCTCCCCCCACCTGTCAAGCAGGTCCATGATGAGACCCTTGACCTTGTTTATTTATGTACTATCCCAGTGAGGGCTCACAGCCTCTACTGACAATCAATTATTCAGCAACTCTCAGGGTGAAAAACAAATGATCACCCTACTGAACCTTCTTTGCAACTTTTGACACTGTTGATTCTACCCACTCCTTACTGCAACTCCTCCTACAATAAGGGCAGACCTCAGTTTAAAGTCTGGGTATGTTACTCCGCCTCTCTGAGCCTCTGTGTTCCAACCGATAGGGCGAGAATAAAGACACTGGCTGTACAGAGTTGTTGTGAGCATCAAATGAGATAATACATGTAAAATGCCTAGCAGCTAGGTGTCTCTTTAGTGTCAGAGATACTGAGTATTCTGCCTTTCTGATCACTCCCTTGTCTCCTTCTCTGGTCACTCTTCTTTCTTCCATCTTTATGCCAGACTCAAAGATCTATGGTTTCAACTATCGCGTCTGTATGAATAACTTTCAGGTCTGCCTCTACCCCTACCTTCTCTCCCTGCCCCCCACCCCTTTTTCTAATTGCCTGTTAGACAACTCCCTTGGGTGTCAAGAGGCACCTCAAATTCTACCGATTAATTTTTTTTCCCAAGAGCTGATCTCTGATCGTCTGTTTATGTAGCCACCATTCTTCCAGTTATCTAGGCTTAGAGTCTCTGTCTTAGTGACCCAGTGCTGCTATACCAGAGATACCACAAGTGGACGGCTTTCACAAAGAGAGATTTATTCTCTCACAGTCCAGTAGGCTACAAGTCCAAATTCAAGGCATCAGCTCCAGGGGAACGCTTTCTCTCTCTGTCAGCTCTGGAGGAAGGCCCTTGTGATCAGTCTTCCCTTGGTCTGGGAGCATCTCGGCGCAGGAACCTCAGGTCCGAAGGACACACTCTACTCTCGGCACTGCTTTCTTGGTGGTGTGAGTTCCCTCGTGTCTCTCTGCTCGCTTCTTTCTTTTATATCTCAAAAGAGATTGGCTTAAGACACTATCTAAGCTTGTAGACCTCATCAACACAACCACCACTAATCCATCTTATTACATCATAGTGGTAACATTTACAACACACAGTCTTACAGTACTGGGAATCATGACCTAGCCAAGTTGCTAGATATGTTTGTGGGACACAATTCAATCCATGACAGCCTCCATCAACTTCCTTACTTTGTCCAAGCAAACTCTTGCTAATTCTGGGTAATTTTGCCTCCACAGTATCTGTCAAGTCTATTCCTTCCTTTTACCTCCTCACTCACCACCATCAGGCCTTCTGGCTGGATTTACTGCAATAGTCTCTTAAAGGATCTTCCTAGCTCTTACTTTCCACATTCCGATCCATCCCCCATGCTGCAATTCGAAGAATGCAGCTCTGGTTAAGTCACCCTTCTACCTAAGAAGTCCTTCCAGACTTCCAATGTGGACATGGCTACATAAACTCATCATCATTTCCCTGTTCTCCTAGAAAGCTTCAAAACCCAGCAAGGAAAAGGAGGCAGGGGGGAACTACAGACTCCATTTTTTTATGAAACTAGGAAATATATTCAAAACATTTGTCTATGCAGAACTATGTGGGAGGAAGGGGTGAAAGCTGGGGACAGGGAGACCGGCAGTGGCAGTCCTCAGAAAACAAGTACGTAATTCCTGGATATGTGAGGAACACCCTAAGGTGGAAAGTTCTCTGCTTTGTCGGAAACAGCATGGCAAGAATGAGAGTGAGCTGGGGGTGTCAGGAGTCCCTCTGGCCCTGACTTAGTTCATAAGGCATGCTTGCAGGAAGGAGTTTGTCTTTATGGTAGCTGAAAACAAAGCCTTCCAGTTGTGAAAAATAGAAAGCCTGGAATGCTACCCCGGTCCCATTATACCCAACTCACAAAACGATGAATAATGAAAAAGCGACTAGCACAGACTGCCTACAGAGATAGTCTAAGAAAGAAAAGTTAGGAACAAAGAGTGTTAACAGAAGAATACCTTCTGTAAGAACGTTTCTGAGAAGCAGAGGAACACTATGATTCAACATTCCCCCACAAAATTTAAAAAAAATTTAAACTCAGTGTTCTCGCTTTGAAGCATTGAATCACTAAGACTCGGGTAAAACTAAGTTGAGGCAGCAAAAAGACCAAATGTGAGCGGCACTCAGGCATAGAGGGGAAAAAATTATCATAGAATTACAAGTGAAATGGAAAATGGTACAAGAGCAAATAAACACTGTGAGAGACCCAGTGCAGGAAAAAGAGGATAAAAATGAGGAGAGAAAACAAAAACGAATAGAAAATAAAGAGTTAAGTAGGATTGCAGAGAAATATTTACATAAGACAGAAAATGGAAATCCAGCATAAGCACAGTTGGTGTCTCCAAAGAAGAAAACCAAAATAACGGATCAGAACAAATACTTTAAAATATAATTACATAATTTGAAAAACTGTTTTGTCCCTTAAAAAAAAAAAGTTTTCTTTGGATCTAGATATTGAAAGCTCCACCTTGTACCAAGAAAAACTGGCCTAGAATGGTCAACACCCAGACATATCCTAGTAGCTTTCTTGGACTTCAAAGAAAAATAAGAATACTTTGGGTCACCGGGATAAATGATCAAATCTGTTATGGGGTGGACAAGTCACACAGGCCAGACCTTTCCACAATAACATCCAACAGCAGGAGACAATAAAGCAACAGATTTTGCATGGAGTCAATATCATTCAAATATAAAGACTATTGAAAAACAGGTAAAAAAAAAAAAATCATAAAAGCCTAGCAACCCTGTTTCCATAAACCCTCTTGAAAACAGCGCTGTGGAACAATTCAACCTACCAACCAAAAGACACCTGGGGACACTCTGGCAAAAGAACTGATTGTGAGCATTAATATAAGAATATAATAGAACTAAGATTTTTTTTTAAAAAAAAAAAACAATGTAAAGTTAAGTAACACAAAGGACTGTAAATATCACTTACCATAACAAGATAGAAATAACACAAGAAAAACATTGAGAGGAAAAGGAGGAAAGCGGAAGGGATGTGGAGCTGGTAGGCTTTTTGCCTCATTACAGCATCTGTACCATTCATCTGCTATAAGAAGGAATGTATTTTAAGACTCTGACAAATCAAAAATTAGTAACAGAAGCATAAGCGTATTTAACAGCACAGTTAAACACAAAATATAATCTTATAAAAAGATAAGCTTCTATTTAAAATGGAGTGGCAGAGGAAAAAGAAAAAGGGTACGCATCTTAATTTTTTCATTGTTCACAGTAGAAAACCAACGTATACAGTCAAAGGAATGGAGCTAGGGGCCCCACTCC
>NW_004443974.1:19246254-19262228 GCF_000243295.1 Trichechus manatus latirostris | reverse complement strand
ACTTAAAACAACACAAATGTGTTTTCTTGCAGTTCTGGAGGTCAGAAGTCCAAAATCAAGGTGTCGACAGGGCCCCATTCCTTCTGGAGGCTTCAGGCTAAAATCTGCTTCCTGACCCTTTTCAGTTTCCCGTGCTGTGTTCCCTGGCTCATGACCTCTCCTTGCACCACCCCAACCTTTTGCTTCTGTCATCACAACTCCTACTACTGCTCCGAGCCACATGCCTTCGTCTTATAAAGATACAGTGATTGCATTGGACCCACCTGGATAGCCTACGATCCTCTCCCCATCTCAGGATCCTGAACCTAATCACATCTGCAAAGTCTCATTTGCCATATAAAGTGGTACATTCACAGGTTCCAGGAATTAGGACATGGACATCTTGGGGAGCATCATTCAGCCTCCCACAAATGCATCTGTCCAAATCTCCACCATCCTCCCCATTCTGGTCAAATTCTCTTTCCTCCTTAAAATTGCCCTGATGCATCTGAGAGGAAGTGCTCTGGACTTATTTGTACAGCTCTGATGGCGCTTACCACATATTCTTTGTGTTACAGGGATTTGTATACCTGCCGCATCACTCCCTTCATCCCACCCCACCTCCACCCCTATCAGGTTGCAATTTCCTTGAGGACAGAGGTTGCAGAAGTGCGTCTAAGCCCCTACTCTACTACAGATGCACATGGTATCATGGAATACCAAACCAACCCATAGCTTTTGAGTCAATTCCAACTCATAGCGACCTTATAGGACAGAGTAGAAATGCCGCATAGGGTTTCCAAGGAGAGGCTTCTGGATTCAAACTGCTGTCCTTTTGGTTAGCAGCCAGACACTTAATCACTGTGTCACCAAGGCCCCATCATTGAATACAGTACTTCTCTATTGCCAAACCCAGCGCACACTGTTCAGTTCCTTCATTCATTCAGCTAATATTTATTGAGCACCTGTTACGTCCAAGCACTGTTCTGAACTCTGAGAATACAACAGTGAACAAAGCAGACTAAATCTCTCGTCTCATGAGGCTTACATTTTGGCAAAGGAAAATAAAAATAGCAATAAACCACTAGATGCGTAAGCTGGGGCCAGGTGATGAGAAGAATTATGAAGAGGAAGGTCAGTTTTTTTTCCCCCGGCTTGCCTTCTCTGCAGCTTTTGCCTCTTGGCCACGTCCTCCTCCTTGAAAATCTCTCTTCCCCCAGTTTCGGGCACCACGCCCTCCGGGTTCTGTTCCTACCTGTCTGACTATTCTTTGTGGTCTCTTTCTAAAGATTTGTTTTACTTGTCATACCCTTTAAATATTGCTGACATCCAATTACCCACCCTCTGCCCTCTTCTTGTCTCATAAATTAGTGGTGATGCTACCTTCATGGCTATGTTTCTTGAATCTCTGTCTTCAGGCCTGATTCCTCCTCTTCTCTAGACCGGAATATCTACCAAAAAACCAAACCAGTTGCCATAAGTTGATTCTGACTCATGGCAACCCCGTGTGTTTCAGAGTAGAACTGTGCTCCATAGGGTTTTCAATGGCTGAATTTTCAGAAGTTGATCACCAGGCCTTTCTTCTGAGGCACTTCTGGGTGAATTTGAACCACCAATCTTTCACTTAGTAGCTGAGCACTTAACGGTTTGCACACCCAGAGATTCCAAACATCTAATAGCTTCTGGCAATTGGCACCTCAAGCTCAATATATTAGAAAATGAAATTTTGCTGCCCCCAAAAGTTTGTTTTTATCTTGCATATCCAATCTCAGCTGGCCATCCTGTCCCTGCGCTCAGCCCAAGCTAAAGTCTAGGGCATCAATATTGACTTCTCTTCTCCCTTTGCTCCCCATTTGGAATCTGTCACTCAAAGCTTTCAGTTTTGCCCTCTAAATATCAATCATTCTTAGCTCTCCTTCAGGTCCTCATTATCCCTTTTCTAGAATATTGCAAAAGCTTTCTAACTGCTCCTCCTCCCCCTCCAGTCCATGCCCATCCGGTCCATCCTCCATACAGCTGCCAAGGTGATTTTTCTAAGACCCAAATCTGACTGCATTGTTTCTGAGACAAAATCCTGCAGTGGCTTTCCCATGCTTTTAGTTTGTTTTCTGCTCCGCTCCCCCCACCCCTCTCTCATAGAATGTAAATTCTGTGTGAAAGGAAACCTTAGCTATTTTGTTCAGCATTGGACACCCAGTGCATAAACAGTGGCTGGCACAGAAGTATTCAGTAAATATTTGTGGAACAGATAAATGAATTGTTGAAGGAAACAGTAGTTAGTCACAAGCTTCTCTCCTCTCGACTCTAAGCTCTCTGGATGATGGATTCTGTCTTATTCTTCTTGGTCATCATACTGGCATTAAAAATAAAATAGTGGCCTCCTCAATTCCAACTCATGTTGACCCCCTGTATTACAGAGTAGAACTGCATCATAGGGTTTTCTTGGGTGGGATCTTTATGGAAGAGGTCACCGTGCCTTTCTTCCGTGGCACTGCTGGGTGGGTTCGAACTGCCAACCTTTAAGTTAGTAGTCGAGTACAAGCCATTTGTGCCACACAGGGAGCTTCTTACTGACATAGTGCCTGGCATGTGAGTAGGCATGAAATCAATATCTTTGAATGTATAAATGAATGAATGAATGAATGAATGTATATACATATATATCTAGACTAGGGGTTATTAACTTTGGCTTCGTATTAGAATTACCTGGGGAGCTTTTCAAAACTTCAGCGCCCAGGATCCATTGAACCAGATTGTCTGTGGGTGGGGCCCAGGCACGAGTATATTTAGAGTTCCCCAGGCAATTTCCGTCCACAGCCACGGTTGAAATAAGGTGACCAACAATCCAGGTGTGCTCAGATCTGAGGGTTTTCTTGAGATGCAGGATGTTCAGTGCTAAAACGGAGTCTCAGGCAAACTGAGATGGTTGCTCACCCTGGCGGAGAACCACTAATCCAAACTGTCACCTGGACCATTCTCATGTGGTGCATTTTCAATTTTTGAGAAGTCAAGACTCATTGGCTTCTTGTTTTCATCTGACACTTTCCTAATTACATTCAGGCCTATGGCTCCCGTTGGCCTCAGTGACTCCTTCCTGCTATGCGTTCTTGTTCAGATTTGTGCTGCTGTTATTGACTTGGGTGACATACAAACTGGTAGCATACAAATGATAAAAAGGAATGATTAAACCATTCCTGCAGGTCAGCAATGACCAACAGACGAACTAAAGAAGCAAAGGAAATTGTAAGGTGTTACCTCCTCAAATGCAATCTCAGGGAGCCTTCACTTTTTTTTTTTTTTTTTCTCCCCTCCTTCAAATTGATGACATTCCGTTTTGGCACCATTCCTATTTATCCCTCATTTATGCCAGTTACCCTGCTATAAGTCTGCAGTCCCTGTTGTTATCGGAGGGGATAAGAAATCATTTCCTTGATGGAAAGTTCCCTGCAGAAATGGAATTAGTAGTCATCATTCCAAACACTAATCAATTTACTGTAAGCACAAGGTTTACACTAAACCCATCAACATGTGGCCACAGAATCAGAATCCCCTGAGAGACATGTGAAGGAACACAGCATCACAGCCCTCCCGGGGTCTGGCTGCTCAAACTCTGGTCCTCGGATCAGCAGCATTGGCAGCATCTGGGAACTTGTTAGAAATGCAGAAACTCACACCCCACCCAAGACCTGCTGAATCAGAATCTCTAGAGATAGGGCCCAGGAATATGTAGTTTTAAAGGATCTTCAGGTTATTCTTAGGCAAGCTGGAATTTGAGAAGTGCCCTAGGAAACATCTTTTTTTTTTCCCCCATACAAAAATTTATACATACATTGTTATGTGACTCTAATTGCTCTCCCCATACTGTGACAGCACACTCCTCCTTTCCACCCCTGATTCTCCATGTCCATTCAACCAGCTCCTAACCCTCTCTGCCTTCCCATCTCACCTCCGGACAGAAGCTGCCTGTCTAGTCTCTTGTATCTACTTGAGCTAAGAGGCACACTCCTCACGAGTGTCACTTTATGTCCCACAGTCCAGTCCAATCCCTGTCTGAAGAGTTGGCCTTGGAAATTGTTTTAGTTCTGGGCTGATAGAGAATCCAGGGGCCATGCTTTCCAGGGTCCCTCCAGTCTCAGTCAGACCATTAAGTCTGGTCTTCTTACTAGAATTTGAGTTCTGCACTCCACCTTTCTCCTGCTCCATCAGGGACTCTCTGTTGTGTTTCCTGTCAGGGCGGTCATTGGTGGCAGCCAGGCACCATCTAGTTCTTCTGGTCTCAGGGTGATGAAGTCTCTGGTTTATGTGGCCCTTTCTGTCTCTTGGGCTACTACTTACTAGGAAACATCTTGTTTGCCTAATTCTTTACATCAATATCTCAAAGCCCAGAGACAGCGCAGTGGTTCCCAAAGTTGTAAACACCTAGAGATATTTTTGAAATATTGATGCCTACTTCTAAAAGATCAGCCGCTAACCAAAAGATCAGCAGTTCAAATCCACCAGGCGCTCCTTGGAGACTCTATGGGGCAGTTTTACTCTGTCCTATAGGGTCATTGTGAGTCGGAATTGACTCGACGACAATGGGTTTGGCTTTTTTTTGTTTTTAATTTATGGACAGGATGCATTGATTTAAACCACCACTGCCCAACAGAACTTTCTATGATGATAGAAATGTTCCGCAAATGCACTATCCAATTCAGTAGCCACTAGGCACACGTGGCTATTGAGCACTTGAAGTGTGGCAAGTTCAGCGAAGAAATTGAAGTTTCGATTTTATTTAATTTTAATTAATTGGAATCTAAATAGCCACAAGTGGCTGGTGGCTCCATATTGGGCAGTGCCGTGCAAATCTTAAGAGACTGCACACTAAAGCGAAACCGTGTGCCTTCCTCACACAGATCTTCTTAGCTTTCGTTCAACAGAGTGGCAAGGCTGGCCCACTAATTGATGAGGGCACCATCACCATGCAATTAAATTAGTGATTGGCCAGCGGAGAAGGGGGGGAGGGAGAAGTGCTGTAGACCAGGCAACGTGTAAACCATGACCCCACGTGTGTCCCAGTAAAACTGTGCTTAGTTTAGGGTTTTCAGTGGCTGATTTTTCATAGATTGCCAGGCCTTTCTTCTGAGGCACCTCTGGGTAGACTCAAACCTCCAACCTTTCAGTTAGCAGCTGAGTGTGTTCATCATTTGCACCACCCAGGAACGCCTGTTGTAGACCAGGACTTCTCAAAGTTTAACCTGCGCAGGAATCATCTGGGATCTTGTTAAAATAGAAATTCTGATTCAGGGTGGGGCCTGAGGCTCTGCGTTTCTAACACGTGCCGGATGATGCTGATGCTGGCGAACTGGAATCACCCTTTGAACAGCAAGGCTGGAGAGCAGTGGGTCCCAGCAGGGCTGATTTTGCCCGCCCCCGGGGCCCCGGGACGTTTGGCAATATCTGGAGACATTTTTGATTGTCACTATTGAGAGTGGAGAGGGTGCTACTGGCATCTAGTGGGTAGAGGCCAGTGATGCTGCTAAAAATTGTACAATGAGGGGAACAGTCCCCTACCAGACACACACACAAAAAATATATCCTGCCCAAAATGTCAATATCGTCAATATCCTGCCTCAAAATCTCAATGCCAAGTTTGTGAAACCCTGCTGTCGGGCCAGGTTTGCGCCTCAGGAAAAAGGGGTCAATGGGAGAGTGGCAAGTGGATCTTCTCGGTATAACAACTAATCAATGTTTTCTCTCTCCCAATGTCTACACACAGGAGCCAATGCCTCGGCCCCAGACCAACTGAGCTTAGCTTTAGCCTGGAACAGAGTTGACATCGCTCGCAGCCAGATCTTTATTTATGGGCAACAGTGGCCGGTAGAGTATATGTCGTCCCCTCTGAAAAGCCCGCTTGCCTGGGCAAGGGTATTTATTTAGGGAGCCTCTAAGAGAGGTTCAGGAAACCACTGCCTTTTCTTGAAGATGGAAATGTCCCTTTGAAGCGCATGCGCGGGCCTGGGCTCCCTTTCTCATCTTTAGGAAAATACTGCCACCTAGCGGAAGTTACGACTAAGCACAACTCCAAACGTTCCAAACGTTTCTGTCATTGGTCTTTAATATCAATTTTCTGCTACAAATTATGCCATTTATTTTAATATGACCAAAAAAACTATTTAAAAAAAGGCTGCGTTAATTAAAATTAAGGAAGCAGTGGAGTTATCGGTTGTTTGTGGTGGTCTGTTGAGGGGGACAAAAGAGGTTGCTGCTTCCACGTGGTGCCACCCCGTGGTGGTTTATGGCTGGGTCACATCTCAGGAGGGCAGATTTATCAGGCTTCCGCGTGCAGGTGCCATATGGTCCTGGTGGCTGAGCACAGGTCCTCCCTGTTCCCAAAGTACAGCACAGAGTGAACTGAAGCTTTATATAACTGTTCTTGGTTTGTTTCCCTCAATTGACTCTACCAAAAATAAAAACTTGGAAAATTGGCCATGGGGTGGTGTATGCATGCATCCCCAGGAGACAGCCAGGCAGCCTGAAATTAGATTCCTGTGCCTGGAATCACTGAAGGACATCACTGGTCATGTGCTGGTTTTTTTTAACCCTTTTCCCCTGGAGAACTTCTGCCTGGAATTCAGCATTTGCCTTCATTTAGCGCTTGCAGATTGCTAATGCTAATTTGTCAAGGAGGCACTGAGAAATTTATGAGGAAGAAATTAAATAAAAATACTAGTCAGTGACAGATCCAGAAGATAAGCTGTTCTTTTTATAGTTAAGTGGCACCACCTTGCCTCCGTCTTGCCCGTTCCTATAAGGAGACCCAGCATCTCTTTTAGGTCCTTTGATCTGTTTATCTGGGTTGCTCCTCTCGAGTCAGCCTAGTGATATCAGCCTAAGGAGGATGGAAGCGAAGACAGTAAAGTGCCCACTTTGACATTCACTGGTGTTACAGAAGTTTGGTCAAAGAGTTGGAAGGGAAACACCCTTCAAGCCCTTTCGCCTTTTCAGAACCCAGGAAAGAGATTCAGGGAGGGAATAGCTTTTGGAACTAGAAACCTTTAGCTTCTATTTGCAAAGACAGGGCTCCAGTCATAGTAAAGGGTATGGCTATCCCAAAAGTGGAGCTAGGCACAGTCTGGCTAGCATATTCCTAGATGTGCTGAGGGTTTACCAGATGTCAGGGGCATCCATTTCTAAGTTGTCCAAGTGAACCCCAAAGAACTGCACCCCTACCCCGTGGAGCAGACTAACTCAGTGACTTGATTTGCAGGTGGGGTCTCTGGAGCAAGCCATGTTGGATGCCCTAGTGCTGGACAGAGTGGATTTTGTGAAATTACTCATAGAGAACGGAGTAAGCATGCACCGTTTTCTCACCATCTCCAGACTAGAGGAATTGTACAATACGGTAGGGCCAAGCTAAGGCACTTTTCTCTGTGTTTCTTGTTTTGCCTTCTCCTACCTCCTACCTGCCTGTGACCCTGTCCTCCAATTGCATGGCTCCTTCTGCACAAACACTTCCCTAGGCCTGTGTAGCCAACCAACACCAAGTCATGGGATCCCACTTGTTTTAACTGCTCAATTGTCAACCATCTAAGGCAAAAAGTTGTATGACCACCTAAGGGAAACATTCTCAGATTTTTACACAAAGCCACGAGGCTCTGGATTAGAATACATTTTATTCCGCAAGCCCACAGGGTATTGAAGGCAATCAGCAGGAGGACTGATTTAACTCTAAGCATCAAAGGGGGCTGATTAAGTATCTCACTCCAATTTATTATCCTCAGAGCTGTGAACGTCATTCCTTTTTCACTATAATGGAATGAAATGTAAAATACCTCCTAGTTGAGGTTATATATATATTGTATATTTTGTTTGTGTTTATTTTGCAATGCCTTATTAATTCATTCACTAGGGGCACCAGGTGCTAATCATAAGAAAAACTACCCTTTATGAAGTTTTTCAGACCATTCAACAAGCTAAGTGCATTGGTTCTGAGCTAATCCTCGCTAAAATCGAATGAAGTTAAAAGAGAAAAGATGGTTCTCTCCCATTTCACGATGAGGGAACTGAGGCCACGAAGTGAATTGTTTATTTAAGGTTATTAAACTCCTAAGTAAAGAAAGAAGCCGGCACTAAGCCCAAGCTTCTGTCTCGGAGATCATTCTTCCCCTCCTTTGTTACAATGCTCCTCTGTCCCACCACCAGAGCACAAATGGGATGGGGCTTACTGACCTGTCCCCAGCCTTTGGTAGACCAGAAGGATGGCATCAGAGGGTACCACATAGCTTCTATTTCATTCCCCCTCAGGAAGTAGAAAACAGGTTAGCAGGGTAGCCTCAGGTTTCTGTTTACACCCCAGATTTTTCTTGGCTCAGCATACTGAGACTTGGAGTAAGAATAATGGGGTTTTCCAAAAAAAAAAAAAAAAAAAGCCACAGAGTTGAACGTTGAATGTTTACATATCAATCAAGGAAATAGAGTGATTTACTGCAATGACTGGGGAAAAAAAGGAAGTAGGAAGTTTTAGATTGAGAAAGGCCAATAGATTTCATCACCCCAATGAACTGACAGTAGTTTTCTAGAGTACTCTGTTGAGAAGGATTATGGGAGTGTGAATGGCCCTAGCGGCAATAATCATAGCTAGCATTTATTGAGTGCTAAACACTGTTTGAGGAGCCCTGTGGTACAGTGGTTAAAGCGCTCTGCTGCTAATCGAAAGGTTGGCAGTTTGAACCCACCAGCTGCTCCATGGGAGAAAGATGTGGCAGTCTGCTTCCATAAAAATTTACAGCCTTAGAAACCCTATGGGGAAGTTTTGCTCTGTCCTATAGGGTCACTATGAGTCAAAAATGATTCAATGGCAAGTGAGTTTGGAAGCACCATTTTAATAGCTTTGTATACATTTTATCATTTAACCTTCATGACAATCCTATTAAATAAATGGTATTATTATACCCATTTTAGAGATGATAAAACTAAGTCACAAGTAGCTTGCCCCTGGTCAGAGCAAGTAAGCAGCAGAGCCAGATTTGGAACCAGACAGGCTGACTCCAGATTATGTGTGCTTAAGGACTACACAATACTGCATCCCCTCAGTAGAAAAAGAATTCTGATGAGCTTGTGTGCATGAACGGTCAAGTAGTTGAGACAGTACTCAGGGATTGTCTCAATACTCAGACGTGCTCTAACACTGCTTAAGGATTTGCCGTCACTGTTTTAGATCCTCCAATAGAGTTGCCAGATTTAGCAAATTAAAATGTAGGACACCAAGTTAAATTTGAATTTCAGATAAACAAATAATTTTTTAGCATAAGTATATCCCAAATATTTCATGGGAGATACTCATATTAAAAAGTATTAATTGTTTATCTGAAATTCAGATTTAGCTAGGCATCTTATATCTGGCCACCCTACTCCTGAAACACAAGAAGTTAGAAACCCATTTCACTTTATTCTTACCTCAAGCAAGCAAACACCTTTTCCCCAAACAACCTGTGGCTTTTTCTTTAGATCGGGTATGACAAATTACCACCTAGGGGCCAAATCCAGCCCTTTGCCTATTTGTGTATGGCCTGCTAGCTAAGAATGGTTTTCACATTACCTTATGGATGAAACAAATCAAAAGAAGAAGAATATTTTGTGGCATGTGAAAATTACACGAACTGCAAGTATCTTTGTTGTTAAATAAAGTTTTATTGGAACCTAAACAGAAAACCACACCCATGGCCGTGGAGTTGATGCCGACTCAGCCAGGCTCATTTTTAAACATATTATCCATGGCTGCTTTACACGACAGTGGCAGAGTCGAGTAGTTGCAGCAGAGGCCATATGGCCCGCACAGGCTAAAATATTTGCTACCTAAGCTTTTACGGAAAACGTCGGCCAACCCCTGCTTTAGACGATTTCTCATTCATCATGGGTAATAAAGAAGTTGCAATGGCAATGTGCCAAAGTGTACTTCCAATGAGGTAAATTAGCCCCTTTGCCTCCCCCTGCTGCAAAACTAACTCCTTAAACAATGCCTTGGCCAAGCTATCAACCGAGATGATGGCCTTTCCTTGTGAAGCCTAAACCTAGCACCTCAAATGCTTTTTCTTGAGGAAATTTAATCCCAAAATCTGCCGGTGTGTTTGTTTAGAAGAAACAGGTACAACTGAGCAACTAGAACAAGGTCCATCTTCTCAATACACCGCCCCTCGGCCAACCAGAACCCTTCCTTCCAGAACCTTCTTGCCTTGCCAACTAGAGCCCCTAACTAGCAAAACCATTTCATTCTTCTTTATTGCTTTCAGAGACATGGGCCCTCAAATACACTGTACCACTTGGTCAGGGATGTCAAAAAGGTAAGAACCCTCTTGACTGCAGGTCGGAGGCCTTGTCTTGACTGCTTCCTGTGATCAGAAACCGCCTCTGTTTTGCATGAGCTGCCAGAGTATTCCTCTCCCCACCAGACGCCCCCATCTCAGAATACAGTGTTATGTGTGTGTGCCTTTTAACTGACACCTCTGCTTATGATGCAGCTATGATTTTATCTCCAGTCTCTGTGGTCTTAGATGCTTTCATTGGATATAATGCTTTGGATAGTGGAACACTAGGCTTTCTCCATGCCATGTGGATTTATGCCATTCCTTGAATTTTTTCATATACCCCTCATTGTTTGGGAAGCTGGTTTTCATGCTGTCCGATTCACCCTAAGAGGCAGCTTCCTTTGCCAGATCCTGGTACAATGTATTGCTTTCAGTTCTAGAGCATTATGTAGAGTGTTTTAAGCATTGCTCAAATAGTCTCAGAGAAATGGAATAAAACATACATATGCATTCCATTTGCCTATCACTTTATTTTTTTCCAGAATATTTTTTCACATTTTCCATCTCATAATGAAAAACCTGTAAGTATGGATTAAGTAGACTTACTCCCATTTTACAGAGGAGGAGGCTGAAACACAAGGCAATGAGAGTTTCATTAGGTGGTTAGTGAGGGGCTAAAATTCAAGCTCAGATCACTGGGTTAATAAGAATAAAATAACAATAGCTAACAGTTAGCAATTACTAGGTGCTGGAACCGATCTAAGCTTTCTATGCAACCTAATCATCTAATCTTCACAACAATTTGATGAAGTAGTTTCCATTCTTATCCCCATTTTAGATGAGAAAAATGTGGCACAGGGAGGTTATGTTTAATCATAGCCAAGTGCTGTTCTTTTGCCCCATACAGTCTCCTATCGATGTTGCCTGGCTTCTGAATAATTTCAGTATTTTCAGAAAGTAATGCTTTAATTTCAAAGGATAGAATAGATGGTTGCCCTTCACCACCCTCATACACACACACAAGAACACATGTGCGTGCACGCACACATATACACACCATCACCCCTTTGTAGCAATTCCTCATCAAAGTCCACAGCACATACTCCAAGAAGGCTACAAAGTGAGGTCAAAAATAGAGGACAGTTCCTTCATCTCCTAGGAAGCCCTTGGCTAAAACTGACCTTCAAGTGACCTTTAGCTGGCTTCTTATTTTTCCTTTGAGAGGCCAAGCAAAGGCAACCGTGGTTACATATAATGTACCTATTAACCTGCTGGACCTCTACCAGTAACAACTAAAGGATAAAAAAGACACATCACACAACTTCTTCTGTTGGACCTTGGAAACTCTCCTCCAACGTAAACACAACCCTAAGGAGGGATTTTTCATCTGTATAAGTTAGTGAAACCTGTAGTTCTTCCCGAGTAGGGAAACATGCTGTGAATTTTGCACACCCAACGCAATAGCCATTTTACCAAGACCACAGCTTTCTCTGGTTTGCCCCGTCTCGATCATAGTGGTATAGCTTCCCTCAACACACACATTTCTCTTTCCCACAGTCTTCCAGTTTTGTTTAATTTATCCTCATTTTAAGTTGCTTGAAATTTAAATGGGAAGAAGGATCTCAAAAGATTAAAAGTGTACACATCCAAGGTGTATTGTTTGCCCAGATATCTGTTGTTCATGTTCAATAAAATGTTTTGACTTTTTCTAAAATAGCAAATATCATTCCCCCTCACCTTAAGCTACTTGATGTCACGGAAGTAAGTGTGAGGCTTTCTGAAGAGATGGCTATACCTTCAGCCAATCCAAGCCTTCAAATAAGGTCACTCGCCCACCACCACCCTCATCTGCCAGCAATACTGGCTTGCCTGACAATGCTCTCAAACACATTTTCGCAGTTAGATGTCACTGAGCATAGATGACCAAAATCCCTCTTATTAGGTTCTCTTCCCAGAGGACTGTTTTGCAATATCATTTTCTCTTTTCTGAAATCCCATTAACTGCCCTTGTATTTGCCTGAATCACTTGTAATAGAAGGCGTGTAAAGTATTATTTAGGGTTTTGGTTTTTTTTGGGAGGAAGGGGGTCTTTTTAGTTGAATATGTGCCTTAAAAATAATATAGACTAGCAAGAAAGAGCAGAATGTCAAGAATTTGGGAAGAGGGATGTATTAGGGACAGTATTGTTTTTTAATGTGATCTAAATATTGGAGCGAGAAGATAGTTATTTAAGTATTCATTAGATACTAATTTAGTAATTGGGCAAAATGATAACAAATCACCCAGAATAGTAGTGAACTGGCGTAGGAACAATTTTTGCTTTCCCTGGGAAGACAAACTGCCAGTAAGTTGGGGAGAAATAGAAAGTCTATATTTAGTTTCTTCCCTTTGGAAGAAATGGGAGCAGGAAATGCAGACTCCATTTATTTCTAGAGAAATAAAAGTGAGTGTCTTACTATTGGCAAGCAAGACAGGGTACAATGGTTGCCAAATGAGCAGACAGTGTCCGTGTTTCATACTGTATGGATGAAGGACCTGAAAATGAGGCTTTAGTTGTTTGTTTTGTTTTGTGTTTTTGTAAGAAATGAGAGAGAAATTGGCATTGATAAACACAACTCCATCAAATGGATCCAGATGACTTCCAGCAATTTAGGTGTAAACTAGGTATAAAATGCCAAGAAAATTTCCGGCAGTTAAAGCGATTTTCAAAATTAAAGAACGTAATTACTAACATATGCTTTGTGCTTTACAATTATAGGGCTTTTTATATGGATTAACTTATTCGATCTGGGACAAAAAAATAATCAGTAAGTGGGAAACCCTGGTACAAAACGCTATTCATGAGTTAGGAACTCAGTTCTGGACCTTAAACAGAGTTAGTGTTTGATAATATGTCTGTAAGGTTAAATTTAAACAACTCTTACTACCCAGGCAATGGGTTTAGGAATTATCAGACCATCGTAAGTCAACTTCCACTGTGAAACTTCCAAGTTCAGTTAGTTAGTCTTTGTAACCAACGTAACTGAACATGGGGAACTGCTCCCAAGTTAATTTCAAAATCTCAGATTATTTGTATCGGGGAGCAGTCTAGGAGTCATGAGGTAAAAGAATTGCTATTCAGCATCAATCAGAAATTCAAGTGGATACAAACCAACCCAAATCCCTGAACTGTTTTCATGCATAAATCCATTGAACCTCCCGATGCGCTCACATTAAACCAGAGTGGCCCAAGTCTGTCTGCTTTTCTGTGAAATATAACCTGCCATTTTAGTAGCTGGCTGGCTGCTCAACTTGTGCCTCTATATGTTTTAAAGTTGTTTTCTTTCTTTCTTGAATTAAATGTGCTAAAACTTCAGATTACCTGTACTATTTCTCCCCATCATAGGAGGGTGATTTTTTTTTTTTTGTATTATGTAGGAGTGGTGAAATTATGATAATTTCAAGTTCGTTTACATGGGAATCAAGACCAGAGCTTTGCAGAATGCAAAAAATGAAATAAGAAATAAAAGCATTACTAGACATACTTTGGGTAAAGAAAGGACATTTTCATAATCCCATCTGTTATATTCATGCAAATTTGTAAAAGCATTCTTGTTTTTTAAAAGATGGATTGCCCTGTCCTGTAACCACACACTGGGGGCACGTCCTCTTTTTCCATGGACTTTCACCAGATTAAGCCCCCACCTGATGATTACTGCAACCAGTGCAGTCCCCTTCTCCCTTCTTATAAGGCTGTCCCAGGAGAGTCCTTCCCCACTCTCTTGTCAAACCTGACAATTAGCAACCCCTTACCACCTTACATACCATCAGCAGGAAACACCTTGCTTTGAAGACTTGCTACAAATTCCAAAGAAAACCTGTTGCTAAATGGCTGGATGCTGATGGTGATACCATGAGCTGACATTTGAAAAACAGAGTTCGTTTTGAAGAGAGGGTCTAACAAGTGAATTTCAATGGTTCTTTTAATGAAAAGGCATCCTTGGGAGTGGCATGAAAATGTTCAGGATTAACCCCTTGCTAGCAGTTCATAGCACAAAAAAGGAGACAACATTTTCAACTTGTCAAACTGCACCCACCCCATAGACCAAGCCTCTGCTTTTTATTGCGTGGATCAAATTATTTGAATTACATGGCCTACCACGTGATGCAAAGGCATGATACGGGAAGTAGTTGTTCAGGCTTTACCAATATGTTCATGCCAAAGTAGTTAGCAAAGGGGGACGGGATAATAGACAAAGCAGGCAGAAGGGAGTATTACCCCAGTATTGTTTTTCATTGATTTCTATTTTGAAAGGGACCCAAGCAGAGGAAGACTCCTCCAGAAGGTTTTTGGACATTACCTGTAGGTCCGTGTGGTGCCGTCCACTTCTCTGCTCATTACAGAGGAGGTGGAGGACATAAGCACGATCCCAGCTCTGTCTTTCGCTTTGCCACCCCTTTCTTCAAGCCCCCAGTTCCACTAACCAAACCCCAGATGATAACGGGAAACTAGATCAACCCTAGGAGCTCCAGACGGGGGTCTTTGCCCAGTGGCCTGGCAGCACAGAAGTGTGAGCAGCCTGCCGGGTCGAGGTCGTACAGTCGGTCCTTTAGAAATAGATAGGACCTTAGGAGTCACTAGATCCAAACCACCTACTGTCAGAGAGTAAACTGAGGCACAGAGAAAGGAAGTCCAGAGTCACATGGGTACAGAGCCAGGGCCACTGTCAGCCCAGTGCTGTTTCCACTGTGGGGTCACATTGCTGGCTATTCTCTGCATGAGTCATCATAGGTCCCCCACAATGCTGGTCCTAGGAGAAGCGTATGTGACATCAGCAGGCCACAGGTGGTCAAGGCCATGGGCTCAACACCTCAGAAATATGTGCCAATGCTGCCATCCCCTTTAGCACGATCCCATCCCTGTCTATCCCTTTGCCAGGACACGGTTATCCCAAAAAGGCCTAGATTGTACCCAATTTCATTCATTTTGTAAAATCTGTTTCTTCTTCCCCAAAAGTTTCCATGCTTCCTAGGAATAAATTTAAAACTAATGTCCCTTGATTTCTCTGTTCCTCAACTCAGATACAGTCAGGCGTGCAGGCTGAGAACAAACATACTAGCTGGTAAGGTGAACTTTGTCTCCTCTGGATACCACTTCACCAATAGCATTTGACTCTCTCCCTGCCCCCAAATCGCTCTGAATTTGTTTTCTTCACCTTGTTATACAACAAAACACTTAGAACAGGCAGATGGATGCTGGTGAGGGAGGGGTCCTCATTGGCCTCTGTTGGGTGAACATTGCCCCCTTGTGATCAAACAACGCAGGCACATAGAGAGGTTCCTCTCAGGCCTTCCCTCAAACTTCTGTTGAAACCAGAGTGATCACAAATCCTTCCTCCTGTGTCTGACCAGACCAGATGTACATAGTTCCGAAATAATCTTTATTTGAGTGGTTTCCAGAAAAGGGGGATTCCAGCACCTTTCCTAGCAACATATCTCCCTAACAGCCCTTTATAAAGTCATTTGCTAAAAACATTTGCCCTCTTAAATGTATTTGTCCCTCTTAAGTTTTTACTTATCTTGAATTTTACTCCTATTATCACTCTCTTGACAACTTTTACAGCCACTTCAAAGCACAAGCATTGCCATTCAATACTGGTCTTCAGGCAATGGTGGTGTCTTGCTCCTAGAAGTCAAACTGACACTCACACCTAGGTTCCTCAAAAGAAA
>NW_004443974.1:19242905-19244043 GCF_000243295.1 Trichechus manatus latirostris | reverse complement strand
GCCCTTTTGAATTCACTGTGAACTCAGACTTGCCCACACATGGAGCAACTCTCCCTGACCTCACAGAGGAAGGGTTTGCCTTAGACACCATACCAGCAAACAAACAAAACCAGTTGCTGTTGAGTCGATTCAGACTCATGGCGACCCCATGTGTCAGAGTAGATCTGTGCCCCATGAGGTTTTCAAGGCCATGATCTTTCAGAAGTAGATCACCAGGTTTTCCTTCTGAGGTGCCTCTGGGTCGGTTCAAACCACCAACTCTGCTGTTAGTAGTTTGCACCACCTGGGGACTCCTTAGACCCTACAGAGCTTCCTTTTAAAGTAGAAACCAGTAATGAGTAGATAATAGTAAAAAGTTATTTCACCCTTACCAAAAATTTTTCCGTTTTTCCATTTTATAGGGCAAACAGCTAAAACATACACATACACTTTATGTCTTATAGAAGCATTAGTCTCTTCAAAGAAAGTATGAAAAACCTCCTTAATTCTGGGAAAATAAATATTGTTCTCCTCTCCCACCCCATTTGCTCTCTAAGAACAGGTTTTCTTATGCCACTTCATCCCGTCACCCAAAATCCCTCCCTAGATGCTGTTCTCCCTTTAGGAAAAAGGTGCCAATTTTTTGGTAAGCACTGATAGAAACTTTGTATTAAACGAGACTTGTGCTGTAAACATGCCCCCTGAGACGGACCCTGGTAATGACAACCATCTTCTGGAAGAGTCTTCATTAAACGAGTGAGAAGTAAACTATCAGCAGGAGGGTGGTGACAGGCATAGGTCAGGGGCAGAGCAGGCACGGGAAAGCAGAAAAGGTGCCCTCACGGAACCTAGTTTGTACTGGGTGGGAGTGGTCGTATTTGCTATGTCTACTCTTGTGTTTCTTTCTGCTACACTAGTGTTTTTTTCTCCCCAGCTGAAGACTTGGATAAATATTTTGACGTAATTTTCTGTTATTGCCAACGATTACTGCATCTTCTTATTTAACTTATGTCTTCTTTCCAAGCGAGAATATCCAGGTTTCGGTTGGATCTATTTTAAGGTGAATTAATTAACCAGCCTAATAATATATTCATGTGTTTTTTATTTTTTCATTATTTTTCCTTTACTCTAAAATAGTTACAGAACACATGGAGCGGAA
>NW_004443974.1:19239496-19240764 GCF_000243295.1 Trichechus manatus latirostris | reverse complement strand
GTTGATGGAGTCTCTGGTTTATGTGGCCCTTTTGTCTCTTGAGCTAATATTTTCCTTGTGTCTTTGGTGTTTTTCATTCTCCTTTGCTCCAAGTGGGTTGGGACAAATTCATGTATCTTAGATGGCCACTCACAAGCTTTTAAGACCCCAGATGCCACTTAACAAAGTGGGAGGCAGAACAGTTTCTTAATAAACTTTATCATGACAGTTGACCTAGATGTCCCCCAAAACGATGGTCCCCAGACCCCAGCCCCGGCTGCTCTGTCCCTTGAAGTGTTTGGTTGTGTTCAGGAACCTTCTTAGCTTCTGATTTAATCCAGTTTGTAGGATTCTTATAACATCATGAATTGGTCATTGGAAAATACTGGTTCATTGAGTTAGGCAGATCTTCCAAATGTTGGCCCATTTCATTATATGGTATCAAAAAATCACGCTCACTAGTATTACCTCTAAACTTCTTAAGTATGGAGCAGCTATCAGTGTCATCTTGGGAGATACAAGTTTTCCAAAGTTCTCATTTTTGTTTGAAAGTTTGATTTTATCATTGACAACAAATACTGTCAATTATTTTCCTTGAAATGACAGCCTCACTTCATTCATTTCCAAAAATCTGCAAAAAGTCCAAGTCTAAATAACCGGAGTTTGTCTGCCAGTCACGCCTTCAAGTGAAAAACTATTTCATGAGAAAAGTGGCTAGCTCAATTCCAGCAATTACTTAAGTGCTTTTCCTCAAGACAGCCAATCATAATTTAGTAGTAGCAGAACTTTATGCATACTTACCATTTTATCCCACAGACTACTAGAAAAGATGTGTAGTCAAGGGTGGTTGTTGTATGCAATCAAGTCAATTCCAACTCCTAGCAGCCCTATAGGCAGAGTAGAACTCCCCATAAGGTTGCCTAGGCCGTAATATTTACAGGAAGGAAAACTTCTGGTGCATTGGTTAAAGTGCTTGGCTGTTAACCTAAAGGTCAGAGGTTCAAACCCATCGGCCACTCTGTGGGAGAAAGATGTGGCAGTCTTCTTCCATAAAGACTACAGCCTTGGAAACCTTATGGAACAGTTCTACTCTGTCCTGTAGGATAGCAATGAGTTGGAACTGACTCGAGAGCAACGGGATTTAATCTTTACAGGAATAGAACACCAGGTCTTCTCTCCCATGCAGCAGCCTCCGGTTAGCAGCTGAGCACTTAACCATTGTGCCACTAGGGCTACCTGTAGTCAAAGGTAAAGATTTAATGAAGTGAATAATTTGTACGCCTTATCAA
>NW_004443974.1:19235924-19237773 GCF_000243295.1 Trichechus manatus latirostris | reverse complement strand
CCCCCCCAAAAAAAACGCTATGGAGCAGTTTTACTCTGTAACACATGGGGTCGCCATGAGTTGTAATCAACTCGATGGCAACTAATAACAACACAATAACAACAGCTTCCTAGTTTTCTGTGATTCACCAAAATTACCAAATCCCTAATTCTTAGAATTTCTGTAATTTCCTTTTATGGTGTTTTATTTAGTGACATGAATAAATGCTATATGGTACAATAGAGTTCTTGTATTACCTGTTTAAGATTCAGTAGGATTCTTTTCTTACCTCTGTGAAAAAGATCTAACCAAGTTCATGACTTTTTTTTTTTTTCTTAAACAGCCCAAAGCCTTGAAACTTCTAGGAATGGAGGTAAGTGTTTGCTCGATTTATTAGTGTCAATTATTTATACTCTTCATTATACATTTGAAAAAACATATTTAAGTTCATTTCAGTGTTAGGGCTTAATACATGATTCTAAAATAAGGAAATAAAATTTTTCCACGTACCAATGGGGCAGGTCACAATAGCTATGAAAATTCCACCATGAGGTTATGTTAGCATTGCAAACAGGAAATAGATCCTATTTGAAATACTAACTTGAAAATTAAGGAAGCGTGTAAATTCCAGTAAGTGTTCTGTTCATGGGTGTTTGCAAATAGCAACAGATCCAAATACCGGAAGTACTTCACAAATGCATTCTAATAAGTATGTAGAAATTCGAGATAGGTTATCTGCTTCCTGTCTTTTGTTCATGTGATTATTGTCATATATGCAAATGCAAGTATATAATGTCCTTGCCCTTTCGATGAAAAGAATAGAGTTGTCCATCTGAGGTACAAATAACCCTACCTGTGGAGAACAATGACAATTATTTCCATAGGGAAATAATTTTTAAAATTAAAGTATAACAGAGACATGTCCCCATAGGACTGTGCTTATGCATTTATTATAACTTGTTTTAAAGTGAGGCATGTCTGTGCCCGTGAGTTCTTTGAGGATAGGAGCTGCCCTACTTCATTTCTGTATCTGTCCCAAAGCTGGGTCAGTAGTAGATGTATGATAACTACTTGCTGAATTGAGTTGATTTGTTTCTAACTCAGTCTCTATGTTGTGTCCCTAAAATTACAGGACGACGTTCCCTTGAGGCGAGGAAGAAAGACAACCAAGAAGCGTGAAGAAGAGGTGGACATTGATTTAGATGACCCTGAGATCAACCACTTCCCTTTCCCCTTCCATGAGCTGATGGTGTGGGCTGTCCTGATGAAGCGGCAGAAGATGGCCTTGTTCTTCTGGCAGCACGGTGAGGAGGCCATGGCCAAGGCTCTGGTGGCCTGTAAGCTCTGCAAAGCCATGGCTCATGAGGCCTCCGAGAATGACATGGTCGACGACATCTCCCAAGAGCTGAACCACAACTCCAGGTTGGCCACTCCAGCAAATGGAATGGGTGGTCAGGGAAAGAGAAAAGATGGGCCCCAAATACTGGAGGATCTGAGCTACCCAAAGCTTTAAGGGGAGGCAGTATTACCCCCATAGTACACACAGAGGGTTCCAGTTTCCAGTTGCCATCAAGTCGATTCTGATGCATGGCAACCCCATATGTTTCAGAGTAGAACTGTACTCTGTGGGTTTTCTTGGCTGAGAACTTGCAGAATCAGATCTCAAGGCCTTTCTTCCAAAGCACCTCTGGGTGGGTTTGAACCGCCAACCTTACAGTTAGTAGCCAAGTACTTGACAGTTTTCACCACCCAGCAACTCCGCACAGAGGGTGGACATGAATAAATGTATACTGGGCACAAGTTACACAAGAAGGTACATACAGATACATATATGATCTCATTTCATCCTCTCAACTACCCCCAAGATGTA
>NW_004443974.1:19233313-19235212 GCF_000243295.1 Trichechus manatus latirostris | reverse complement strand
CTTTCCCAAGTCCTGCTGAAATCCAACAAGCATATGAAGTCCACCTCCAGAGATGGTGCCTAGACATTAATTTTTCTTCTTAAGTTTTTCTTCTTAGTACTTTATTTTTTTCAAGCAGTTTTAGGTTTACAGAAAAATTGAGCCGAAGGTACAGACAATTTCTCCAGTTATTAACAATTTACATTGTTATGGTACATTCGTTACAGTTGATAAGCTAATATTAATACATTATTCACTAAAGTCCATAGTTTATTTTAGGTTTCACACTGTGTGTTGTGCAGCTTTCTAGCTTTTGACAAATGCATGATGTCATGTGACCACCATTCCAGAATCATGCAGAATAGCTTCACTGCCCTAAAAATATCCTGTGCTCCACCGATTCATTCCTCTCCTCCCTGGCCGGAGCCCTTGGCACCCACTGATCTTTTTACTGTCTGTATAGTTTTGCCTTTTCCAGAATCTCCTATAGTTGGAATCATATAAAACGTAGGTTTTTCAGGCTGATTGCTTTCACTTAGCAATATGCATTTAAGGTTCCTCCATGTCTTTCTGCAGTTTAATAACTCATTTATTTTTATCACTGGATAATATTCTGTGGTATGGACATTGCTTGCTGAAAGTGAAGAGGACTTAAAGCACTTACTAATGAAGATCAGAGACTATAGCCTTCAGTATGGATTACACCTCAACATAAAGAAAACAGAAATCCTCACAAGTGGACCAATAAGCAACATCATGATAAATGGAGAAAATACTGAAGTTGTCAAGGATTTCATTTTACTTGAATTCACAATCAACGCCCGTGGAAGCAGCAGTCAGGAAATCAAAATGACATATTGCATTGGGCAAATCTGTTGCAAAAGACCTCTTTAAAGTGTTAAAAAGCAAAGATGTCACTTGGAGGACTAAGATGCACCTTGACCCAAGCCATGGTATTTTCCATTGCCTCATGCGCATGCAAAAGCTGGACAATGAATAAGGAAGAACGAAGAAGAATTGATACCTTTGAACTATGGTGTTGGCAAAGAATATTGACTATACCATGGACTACCAGAAGAACAAACAAATCTGTCTTGGAAGAAGTACAGCCAGAATGTTCCATAGAAGTGAGGATGGCAAGACTTTGTCTCACATAGTTCGGACATGTTATCAGGAGGGACCATTCCCTGGAGAAGGACATCACACTTGGTAAAGTAGAAGGTCAGCAAAAAAGAGAAAGACCCTCAACGAGATGGATTGACACAGCAGCTGCAACAATGGTCTCAAGCATAACAGTGATTGTGAGGATGGTGCAGGACTGGGCAGTGTTTCGTTCTGTTGTGCATGGGGTTGCTATGAGTCAGAACCAACTCAGTGGCACGTAACAACAACAACGACAACATTCCACGGTATGGACATTAATATTTTTCAGCAGATCCAAAGGTGATAGAACACACAGGTGCCATCGGAGGTACCATTTGCTGCTGGCACAAGCCATGTTACACAGGGAGCCACGTACCTGGGCAAACTTTCTGCTGACGGAGCCTGAACCCACTGGCCCTCCTTTGTGTCTTTCCATAAGGAGACATTGACTTCTATCAGCTGTGTTTGAAAAATCTTTTAAACTGAAATAAAAAATGAGATAGATTTATATATAACGACACTGCTAGATAATCATGATCTATTCTTAAGTGAAGCAAAACAAGGCAAAGACCAGTATGCATAGCCTGAGTCCATTTTTGTTTAAAAATAATGTGTATGTGTATGGTTATGTCTGCATAAAGTAGTTTAAAAAAAAAACAGGAAGGATGCGCAGTAAATTGCAGTGGTTACCTCTGGGATTGAATAAACAATGTAAGGGACTTTACTGTTTTTAAAAGAAGTAGGATGTGTAGCTTCTGATTTTTTTATTTTCTTTTC
>NW_004443974.1:19230458-19231956 GCF_000243295.1 Trichechus manatus latirostris | reverse complement strand
TCCTACATGAGCTTTCTCAAGGTCAACTTAGGGCAACATTTTTTATGGCAATAACTAGGTGACATATAATCAGCCCCACTTGATCCATTAGCAAATTAATGCCGGTGGACATATGTGTGAACTGATTTCACAGCCAAAGTCAAGTGCTCTCTAGTAGTTAAACACGAAGCTGAATTCTTCCCCACTTTCACCTTGGGTAAAAGTGCCTGGCCTCTCTTTTTCCTCAGTCCCCTCCCCCTTGCAAAGTGGGTGTTAACTGGGTAAAATGCATTTGGGCAAAATTCTTGGCTTCTCCAAAATGCAGACTGAACTACTGTGCACAGCCTCTCCCAGGTGGGCAGAAGTGACTCTCTGCATCAATGTGTTTCGTTATTCAAGGGTCCAGGTCCCCACACAGGGCCACATACAGCACAGGTCTGTGTTTGCATGCATGTATACACACACACACACACACCCCTTGCCCCAGGCCCTCTGATTCTAAGCAACCACACTAATCTTAATCCTTTAAATGTGATGATTATTATTATCATTATTATTACTTTAGGTAATTCTGGGAATTCTACTTCCTCCTTCAATTCTCAGCTTGGAGTTCAAGAACAAAGACGACATGCCCTATATGTCTCAGGCCCAGGAAATCCATCTCCAAGAGAAGGAACCAGAAGAACCAGAGAAGCCTACAAAGGAAAAAGACGAAGAAGACATGGAACTGACAGTAAGGAAACACAAAGCAGTTATTCTCCCTGGGGGGCATCCCCTAATCCACTTGTCCCATTCATTTGACTGAAAACATCTCAGACCTCTCGAGGTCAGCTGGCTATTCCCCAGCCTTCTACTGGGTTTAAAGCATTACTAGGTGCTTTCATTTAAGTATTGAGACCAGAGTATTATAAAAGTTTCCTCTCTGTGCAAAAAGAACATGACTTTATAGAGTTCAATTCTATGTGAAATTCTTCAGCTAGACTTAGTGGTGCAGGAAAACCAATGAAATTCAAAAGCACCCTACAAACCCATTGCCGTGGAGTTGATTCCAATTTATAGTGACCCTATAGGACAGAGTAAAACTGCCTCACAGGGTTTCCAAGGAGCAGCTGGTGTATTCAAACTGCTGACCTTTTGCTTAGCAGCCAAATCTCTTAACCACTACGCCACCAGGGCTTCTCGTTTTCCAAATGGCAGTGCTTCATAAACTAGGTAACGTGGCAGACTTCGCACACATGGAGAAGGGAAAGGAGCTCATGATCTGGGAGCAGCCGGCTTCTCCCAGCTGGACCTGTTCTGCTGATCAGAAGCTAAGTAAGGCATTATCTTCTGTGTTCAGGGTCAGGACTCACAAATGCAGAACTAATTGAATTTTGAGGTTTGTATGGAAAGCTTTTATTAGCTTTTTCCTGGTGTAATTATAGAGCATGGATGCTTTGTTCTGCAGGGGAAATGGGGCAGCTGGGCACAGGACAGCTTCCTGCAACCCCTACCCGAGCCGCATGACTGCCACTGGATT
>NW_004443974.1:19178356-19229987 GCF_000243295.1 Trichechus manatus latirostris | reverse complement strand
CTTAAACCCATTGCCGTCCAGTCCATTCTGACTCATAGCAACCCTATAGGACAGAGTAGAACTGCCCCATAGGTTTCCAAGGCTGTGATCTTTACGGAAGCAGACTGTCACATCATTCTCCTGCAGAACACCTGGTGGATTCAAACTAATGACCTTTCAGTTAGCAGGCAAGTGCTTAACCCCTGCTCCACCAGGGCTCCTTCTTAGTAGCTTAGGTCACTTGAAAGGATCTTTCCCAGCCTTGACGTATGGGTCCAGCCAGCAAAGATCCTCAAATCCATACTGTGCACTTTTGTCTATAGTTGACCTTGTTAAAGTCTGCTGTAAGGAATGTCAAAGGAAATGTCTGACTGCAGGAAAAAGAAATTAACAAAATCAGTAAGTTAGGCTGCTTAGGCCGGCACTACTGAAATGTCTAAAATGCTTTACTTACACCGACAAAAGGCAAGACTTTTCCGAATGCATTCACTTTGGGATGTATCTGTTTTGGTTCGGGTTTTGGTTCTGTTTTGCCTACAGTGTCAGGTAAGTGTCTCCGTCTTGCATTTTCTTAAGAAAGTTCCAACATGTCCACGGACCCAGGGCATTGTTGTAGTTTTGTTGGGAAAGCTACTGTCCACAGAGGTTACCCCAAAATGTCCCTCACTAAGATATCTACAACCCTTCAAGGTGCCTTTACTCCCATTTCACTGTGGCCCCAAATGGCATCGTTTTCTTAAGCATATAAGTAAGCAGACCAGAAGCAGGATAATTATGTTATATAAGTTATAGAAGGATAATTACCATGTAATCTCAGAGTTTCTTGAAGTCAGTGATCAATATTTATAGAACTCTATTGCTGACTAGTTTGTTACGTTCATCATGAAAATTGATTCAGCTCACTGATCAAAATAAATGCATAGATAAGCCTTAGTGTGGAATCTTACCTATTCATTAACTCAAGGTACTTTTCTAGCCAGAGGTTCATAAGGGAAATGGAAGTTACTTTCTCCAGAAATTCTATTGGTTACAAGTAAATCATTTGTGATTGTTATATATTTGAGTCAACTGAATATTTGAGGCAACGATTCAAGTAGTTGAAACTAATATAGTAATATTTGGATATTTTAGATAACGGTTGTTTGAAATTAGAATAATCTGGTAGTTGTCTCTATTCTCAACTTCAAGACAAATTACTTCTACAATTAGATCTCTCAACTCTGAACTCATGCTGTCAATGATTTTTCTTGTCCCAAATTCCTGTCAGTCTCTGAGCAGTGACAAGGCCTTATCCTACTTTCACATTTAATAAAAATCTCATTTTCCAGCCATTTGTAGAACTAACCTTGTTTTATAATAGTATTGAAGAATTAAAGCCAAGAAATTATGCTGTTATACCAAAACAAAAACCCACTGCCGTTGAGTTGATTCTAACTCAGTGCGACGCTACAGAACAGAGCAGAACTGCCCAATAGGGTTTCCAAGGAGTAACTGGTGGATTTGAACTGACAACCTTTTGGTTAGCAGTTAATCTCTTAACCACTGTGCCACTAGGGCTCCTATGCTGTTATAGACTCCTAATAATGCACTTTTTTTGTTTTTTTCTGGTAAGAAAACCCAACTAGATCATTTCAGCCAAGAGTAGCTAAGAAAGTCCAAGTTCACTTTGAAGACTAGCTAATATTTACTGCGTATTTATCAAGTGCCAGAGTCCGTATTTATCAAGTGCCAGAGTCCCTGGGTGGTGCAAATGATTAACATACTCGGCAGCTAACCAAAAGGTTCGAGGTTCAAGTCTACCCAGAGGCACCTTGGAAAAAAGGCATGGCAATTTACATCTGAAAATCAATCACTGAAAACCTCCATGGAGCACAGTTTTACTCTGACACACGTGGGGTCGCCTTTACTTGGAATCAACTTGACAGCAACTGGTAACTTGTGCTAAGTGCCAGATGCTTATTGATTTATATACCAACCTATAAAGCAGGTGCTAGTATTATCTCCATTTTACAGTTAAAGAAACTAAGTCTCAGAAAGATTAAGAAACTTGCCCAAAGCCCCACAGATTCTAAGTGTCCAAGTTAGGACTCAGTTCTCTGTCTGAGTGATATAAAGACTGGAACTCTTCACCCTTCTTCCACCATCTTTAGGGCATCCTGTCGCTTGCTCCCCGGATTGGTATGTGTCTGCCTTTTTTCAAGTTCTGCCTTTTTTGTGATATTAAATCATTATTGTTGTTGTTGCTACTGCTGCTGTCATGAATGAGAAGGAAATAGTTCTGTTCTTAAAGGAAATCTCCATTAGCTTAGAGACGAGGGCCTCCCCAGGTCAGTTGTGATTGGAATCCTTTGTCTAGTTTCACCTGGTTGACTCTCCCATGCAGAGGAAGACCGTATAGCCAGGAGTGATCATGAAACTAATGCCAGCAATAATTCAGGTTTTATGAGGTTTGAAATCAGAGAACTAGGGCATATGCCTAAAGGTTGGCGAGATGTCCGTGAGATCGGTACTAAGGTCAAGGCATTTCAGGTAACTCAACTGCTTTTGAATACTCATAACCTTTGGATAAATTAGGTACCACTGGTGAAATTTACCTTTGAATTAAGAGTCATTAGCACGTGGTGGTGCCAGACTTTGAACACCAATCTGCCTATCTCACTAAATATATGGGGGAGGGGAGAGGAATGGGGAGGAAAAATAGATTCCTAAAGCATCAGCTTCACAGGCTCCATGCTGTCTCCCTCTATGAACTCTGGATATCTTCTATCATCTTCCAGAGCTCCTGGAGTGGAAGATAAGAGAATGTTTAAAAAATACCCCCAAGACCTACTGTCCCAGGAAAAGGGCATCTACAGATCATATGTATAATGTAAATGCTCACTTAAGGAAGGCACTCTGATGGGCCTTGGGCAAATCTTTTCGGTCCTACGAGCATCTTTTCCTCATCTGTAAAATGGGCTCATCGAACTACTGTTCTCCAAAGCCCTGCCATGATGGTATCCATTTTCTTCCACTGTAGGCAATGTTGGGACGCAACAACGGGGAGTCCTCAAGGAAGAAGGATGAAGAGGAAGTTCAGAGCAGGCACCGGTTAATCCCCCTGGGCAGAAAAATCTATGAATTCTACAATGCACCCATCGTGAAGTTCTGGTTCTACACAGTAAGCACTTTTCCCTTTCTTCTTTCTTATGGATAGCCACACGGAGCCAATGTCCATTTCATATACACCTGGGTGGTTTTCTCTATGAGTCATAATATAAGCACCACTCATGTAGAAAGAAAGATCCATGACCTTGCTTTTTCAATAGCTTTGCAAGATTTGTGGAGTTTGGCCAACAGCTTCCATAGGCTACGTTTCTTCTCCTCAGAAAATAAAGGAAATGGTAAAAATGAGAACTAACAGAAATAGAGGTGAGATGAGAAATAGAGGTGAGTCTAGACTAGCAGGAAAATAGATGTCCTTTCACAAAGCACTTCCGTGTTCTAGATGGATGAGCACTAGATCAGAGCTGCCCATTTTAGATGCCCATCCTGGGCTTGGGGTGACATTTGGTGGGCAAGGGTTGAGGAGAGTGTTAGAAGCAATACCACTAGAGATGGATAGCATATGTGCGTAACTACTCCCAATCTGGGTGGCACAAATGGTTAAGCGCTCAACTACTAGTTGAAAGGTTGGTGATTTGAACTCACCCAGAGGCGCCTCGGAAGACAGGCCTAGTGATCTGCTTCCAAAAAGTTACGGCCTTGAAAACCCTATGGAGCAGTTCTATTCTGCACACATGGGGTCCCCGTGAGTTGGAATCGACTTGACGGTAACTAAGAACAACAACTACTACTACCAATTTGATAATGTCATCAAACAACCTTCTTGCTCTGTCACAATTAAACAATATGCAAACCAAAGCAGCTGAAACGACTCAAAGCAACCTATAACCACGCAAAATATTGTTCAGTGTGCGAACCCCACAAACATCTTCTGCCTACAAAACAGTGGATTGCCTCCTGCTGGGGTAGAAATGGCTCAGCTGTTGATTTTCCATCTCTCCTTTTCAATGACATTTTAAGTTTGGGGTGAGCTTTGGCCCAGGTCACCCCTGATTCTCTCCAGCCACCGTGGAACTGTGCCAGAGGAAGGATAGCGAGTCTGTATTTTTAGCCATTTTTACAACCAGCGATACAGCAGTTACTTGAGTCAGCAACAGGATAATCTGAGTCCGAGGCCAGGATGACTCCATTGACCAGATGAGGTACTTTTCGTGTGGTCCTGAGTGCTAACACTTGACACTGGGTTAAAGCAGGTTTCTCAACCTCAGTACTGTTGATATTTTGAGCAGAATAATTCTTTGTTGTAGGGGGCTGTCCTGTGCATTATATGGTGTTGAACAGTATCCCTGGCTTCTACCACTAGATGCCGGTAGCACTCCCCACCCCCCAGATATGACAACCAAACCCGTCTCCAGATATTGCCAAATGTCTCCTGTGGGGTAAAATTACCAGTAGTTGAAAACCACTGCATTAAAGTATGGTCTTAAAAGAGGATAGAATATTATAAAAATATAAATATTAGATTTTTTTTTTTAGTGAAATAAAACTTCCAATTTATTAAAGCCTAATGTCAAAAAAAAAAAAAAAGGATCCCTGGTGGTACAGTGGTTAAGAGCTCGGCTGTTAACCAAAAGGTCAGTAGTTCAAATTCACCAGCCACTCCTTAGAAACCCTATGGGGCAGTTCTGCACTGTCCTATAGGGTCACTATGAGTTGTAATTGACTCAACAGCAACGGGTAATGTTAAAGAAAAAAGAAAGAAAAAATTATCCCCTCCAAAAATAGAACATGCAAAATTATTTCTATTTGTTTATTTTATACAGACACAGATTATTTTTCCCATGCAGAAAACAACTTAGCGGTTAAAAGCATGGACTTTGGAGTCAGATGCCTCTTATTTTTCTGTGGCCTCAAGCAAGTTACTTAACCACTTTGTTCCCCAGTTTACTTATCTGTAAGATGGGGATAATAAGAGTATAGTCCATGCTCATTATTTGCATATTCCATATTTGCAAATCTGCCTACTTGCTAAAATTTATTTGTAACCCCAAAATCAATACTTGCATGCTTTTGCGGTCATTTGCAGACTCGCAAAGATTGGGGGGAATATTTGAGTCACCCTTTTCATGTGTTCCCAGCTGAGGTCAAACAAGGTGACGCTCTGCCTTCTTGTTTCAGTTCTCATACCAACACAAGTGTAAACAAGTGTCCTTTTCACGGTCTATTGAGTGCCATAAGAAAGAAAATACAAGCAACTGGAATCCCAATTCCTATAGAACTCCCACTGACTTAAATAAGAAACATAAGGTTATATTTCTGTTCAAAACTTTGACATTTGACACACAGCTTGTTAAAGCTTACAGCATATGTGTATGTGTGGCATTTCTTTTGTAACATATTTTCATATTAAACAGATCATTTAATTCATTTTCAACCTTTAATAGATGAGGAAGTTATATGCCCCACAGTGGTATCTGCAAATGTGTCCAAGTCTTAGAAAATACCTTTAACTCATATTAAGAATCCACTTACAAGAAAATAAGAGAGGGAGGGAGGGAGGGAAAATGTGGTTAGTAGAGAAAGCTACATTTCTCTAGTCTCACAGGGCCGCCAGCTACCTTAAGTATTTCCCATCCAGGCTAAAACTTCCCCATTTTCTAAGCTCCAAAGTCACACTGTGTCTCCAGAACTCTCAAGGTCTCAATCTTCTACCCACAACCTGTCCTATCCCTTGCAATGCTGGTTCCAAAAAGTATAGAAGATTTGAATAAATTCACTCTTAACTTCCTACTCACTGCCCCTGAGGCTCCTACGGTCAGAAGCAGTGCCTTACTCAACTTACGGTCTTGCATAGAGAAGGTTTAGCTTATATGCCATTTCCCTTAGGGTGGTTTTTTCTGGGAGGTTCCTTAGCCCCTTAGGTAAAAATCTCACTAGTCTTCCTACACTCCACTCCTCTAGATTCAACTGAATCCTTCAGTGACTTTCACCGAACCTGAACCCTGAGGACTTTTTCTGGGACATCCACCAATTTAGCTGGTCACATTAAGGTTTAACCTCATGGTGCTAGAATCTAATCCAAAATAAGCCACACATACCCCTTCCTTTTTATAAACTGCTTTGTCTTCTCTTGTTTTGTTTCAAAGAAGCAGAAACCAGAAGGGACTGTTCCAGCTTGGATAGGGCAGGAAGGCTGGTGCAATGGAAAATAGGTAAAACTTTCCTAGGGCACTGACGTGCCAAACCTGTTAAGGTAGGAGAAAACAGACGACATCAACTCGGCCGAGAAAGCTGGGCTTCAAAATAATGTCTAGACTATTTCTATGTTGTTTTGACCAATTTACAGGTGTAGCATGTGTCTTCCTTTCCCTCTCATGGACATTCAATCTGCCCGGCACTCATTAGGCAAACATCTACTGTGCTGCCCTAGTTCAAGAACTGGAATTGCCCACGCATGGGCAAAAGCAGCCCCTGACAGAAGAGGCCTGTCAAAGAGTATAACTGCAAATGTAAAAGCGAAGAGTTTGAGAGTGCCCTCACATACTTTCTAGGGGGGAAGACACAAAATATTGGGTAAATGCAAAACAAAGTGATGTACCCTGTCACACAGGTACAAGCAAAGTGCCAGGCCAGCAGAGACCCATGTAAGGGTCAGAAAGATTGCATATTACGTTAGTTCAAAGATTACAGTCCATGTTTATTCTTTTCATAGTTTAGAGTTTTCAAATGCATTTTATCATGAATTCCATGTCCTGCTTGCTGACGTTGTTTTATCCTGCTGTGTGGTGGCCTTGTGCAAGGAAGGGCAGGGCTCCTAAGCCAGACCAGCCAGAGCTCTGTACTGTGTTTCCTTTCAGCTGGCATACATCGGATACCTGATGCTCTTCAACTATATCGTGTTAGTGAAGATGGAACGCTGGCCTTCTACGCAGGAATGGATTGTCATTTCCTATATTTTCACCTTGGGAATAGAGAAGATGAGAGAGGTAACTGCTTTCAAAAAAGAGGACATTGCAGAAAAAAAGTGGCTATAATCATAACAGAAATCAACTAAAGTTTATTTAATGTATGATTTGCAAATCGGGGTAACATTTCCAACTACAGAGTCAAAAATGTTCCAAAGTAGAAAGATCTTTCACAGATTATTATATTCCATCTTATCACTAGTAATTAAACATTGCTATAGAAACAGGGAATAGAACTTATAAAACAATTTGAGGACATGCCTGATTCCATATCGCATTGTTCTTGAAGAACAATTAAAACAATTACTGATTGACCCTAAGACAGAGCTTTTAGTCTGACCTTTAGAGTTTCTGTTGTCAAAACTGCACATAGATAATTCTCTGAAAGAACATAATGCCCAAGGCAAGCATTCTTTACAAATTAAGCTAAATTACTGTTGGGCTTAAAGGTGACTTTTAGGAAACCAGTTTTCTCAAGGCTCAAGGTTCAAAGACCATCTCAAGATGATAGTTTGGTTAGATAATTTTCAACCTCCATGGAATCCATAAATCTGCATGAGAATTAAAAACTCCATTCCTCTCTAGTTACACTTGTGGGTGGAAGGGAAAGGGGAACACTCAGGATCCAAATTAAGCCAGAGACTATTTTCTCTCATGCTGCCACAGAAATAATGGATTTGACTTCATAAGCTACTTCTTTCCTTCTTTGACAAACCTGGGGAAGCTGCACAGTATGATGTTTATAAGGTCGTCATTCCATAAGGACTTAGGATTTAGTCTCTGTTCTACTAACATCATTCTGTTGCACCAAGAAACACTTCAGCTGACTTCCTGTTTGAGCTCCAGCAGTATCTCTGAGGCTCTTTACACCCCTCTTTCCTTGTCCCTATAAACATGACTTTTACAAGTTTTCCACTATTAACTCCCATTTCAACTCCCTGCTATGGGTCTCTTCGGGCTCCTTCCACTAATACCTGTGGGTTTCCAAATGAATTTCAGCAGCTCTAGAGGAACTACAGGAGTCCCTGAGTGGTGTAAAAGGTGAACATGCTTGGCCGTTAACTTAAAGTTGGAGGTTCAAGTCTACCCAGAGGCAGTGGCATCTCTAGGTTGGTGTCACCCAGTGCAGTGACTCATGGTGTCACCCCCTCCATGCTAATGACCACAATATGGTAGCTAAAACACCAGAAAATTTGACAACATCAGCGACTATAAAAACACCAGCAGCAATGAAAACAACAGTGCATGTTTGCAGTGCATGCAAATGAAACCCCACGATTCAGGATTATTGTAATTGGGTAATAATGACAGCTCTGACAGAGCTCATGAGAAGTTTCAAAAAGTAAATTAGCATAGAGTTTTAGCCTTGTAGGTATATTGATACGCATAAGCTGGGCTTATGAAAAATGTTTTTGTTGTTATAACTACAGGGATATTTTTATTAAAAATAATAAATTTCTGCTGAAACACTGCACAAAAATGTTATAGACAGTCATTTTGGTGTCACCCCGTCTGACTGTTTCACCTGGTGTGGTCCACACCCCCCACACCCTCCTAGTGATGCCACTGCCCAAAGGCGCCTCAGAAGAAAAGCCCAGTGGTCTATTTCTGAAAAATTAGAAGACCCGTTGAAAACCCTATGGAGCACAGTTCTACTCTGACACACATGGGGCCACCATGAATCCGAGTTGACTCAACAACTGGAAAAAAAAGAAAATGAATGTGATCAAGAGAATCCACAAGAGGGCTCTGCAGCCCTGCTCAGAGCTCTCCACAAACTACTACTCCAAAAGAGAAAAGCCATTTGGGAAGGCAGGCTTGTGTGGTACTGATGATTCCTGTGCATTTTCCCAAGAACTGCAGTCAGTGGGAGAGGCCCTTTTCTAGAAAAATTGCTCCCTGTCAAGTCCACTGCTTCTTCAAGGGCTCCGGAACAGTCCTAGTCGCTGTATGGGGTCCGTAGAAAAAAGATTTCCTACCAATCCACAAACTCACCATCACCTTCATAACTGAGACAGGTAAAGAGCCCCTTATCTTCTTGGGTTTCTGCTCAGGAATGTTCCCCTGCAGAGAAAAAGATGCATATCTATTACCCATGGCAGGTGGGTCAATTCCAACTCATGGTGACCCCAGTGTTCCAGAGTAGAACCTCTCTGTAAGGTTTTCTCAGCTGTAATCTTTATGGAAGCAGATTGCCAGACCTTTCTTCTGTGGTACCTCTGGGTAGATTCAAACAGCCAACCTTTAGGTTAGTAGTCAAGAGCAAACCATTTGTACCATCCAGGACTTTGCAGTGTCTGTTAGACATAGTTGAGTTGGAATCATAAAAAATCTCTTACCTATATTTAGTGCCCTTCTCTTAGATTTTTAAACTGCCTTGAGGATATTTAAATTCTAATTAACATCCCCCCATCCTGAGAGCTTAGGAGGCAGATATACTTGTCCCATTTTATAAGGGTCTAGACTTAAAAATAAATAAATAAATAAATAAATGCCTTGCCTTGCTCCAACTATTCTAAACTTAGGTCTTTTCATCCACAGTGCCTTCTATTTCTTGGCCATAAAAATGGATTTCCCATTTGTAAACTGAAAAACAGTGATAAATCTGCTTTGGTCTTTGTGTAGCTCTCTGAGAACAGAGGCCTGGTGCTGTGAGAGACTCTGTGTGGTAACACGCCAGCTCTTGCTCTCCTGTGACTTAACACCCAGATGCATATTCCTTCCCCAAGATAAGCAGAAAAGGGAAAGACTTAAGCAGGGAGACTGGAATCTCTCCAGGGACTAGACTGGAAGAATACAGGGAGCAGTCTGTACTCCACGGACTGTTCTGATGGAGCTTGCCAGACAGGCAGGCTGCCAGGAGCCCCAGGCCTGGATATTCATTTCTTCTGAGGCGGCATATAATAGCCAAGAGAGCAGTGCATTGGAGGCTGGGATCAGGAAGGGGTGAACCCAAGAGTCCTTACTTCTGAGGAAGTTGTGAGGAGGGAGGCACCTTAGTGTCTGACTTTTGCCTCTGTGATGAGGTAGCCCATCACACCCTGTGCCTCTTCCCCTGAACTCGTTAATGAAATGCTGGACTATCCAAGGGAGTGAGCTGCCCACAAGTCCCCAAGCATTTGCGACTCCTCACAGACAACAAGCAGGCCCCCAGCATCTCAGATGCAAGATCCGGGAAACATGGAAAAGTCTGTAAGCTTCCGTGTCTTCTTAGGGATATACAAGGCAGGCTTTGTGGTTTCACATGCCGCCAGCCCATTCCCAGCACCACATACTTCAGCAGGTAGTCACCAAAACAAGCAATGATAATCCCTTAATAGCATGTCACTGTTTATAACATACGCTGGGAGACATTATCTCATTTTGATCCTCCTTCCCACAACTCTGTGAGGTAAATGGCACAGCTTCATTACATCCCCATTTTATAGGCATGGGAACTAAGACTCAGAGGGATTAAACCATTGTCCTGTATCCCACAGCTAGAAAGGAGGAGAGCTAGGTCTAAACCTGACTGATACATCTCAACGCTCACCGCTTTTTCCACTCCCCAAGGGGAGTCCCTGGGTGGTGCAAATGGTTAACATACTCAGCTCACCAGAAGATTGGAGTCCACCAAGAGGTACCTGGGAAGAAAGCCTTGGCAATCTACTTCCAAAAAATCAGCATTAAAAACCCTGTGGAGCACAGTTCTACTCTGACACACATGGGGCGCCATGACTCAGAATTAACTGGAAGCCAACTGTTAATGGTTTCCAAATCCAGACGCTCCTCAGAGTCCCTGGATTCTAAGGGAGGTACCTAAGAACTGACTCTAGAAGTGAGGGGGGCAGAGGGTGGAGGCTCTTCACCCTTCACTCCTGCTTTGCTCCACAGCCATTCTGCTTTTATGCCTTTTTTTTTAATGTTATAGTTTCACAAAAATATTTTCACTGTTTAAAAAATTATACTACAAACCCCTGCCATTCATTATGCTGCTTTTGACAATCTTAGGAAAGTGCGCCATATTAGGCAAAAGGCTGCAAAGCCTCTAAGGCATTGCCCTCCCCTCCCCCATCCCCACGTGCAGATTTTCCCTGGAGAAGACGTAGCCAGGGAGTGAGAAGTCATCGGACACCACCAGCTGCCAGAGTTCGTGATGGTTAGAAGAGTGGTTTCTCCAAGTGTGCTCATCCGCATCACCTGGGACCTTGTTAGAAATGCACATTCTGGGGCCCCGTTCCAGACCTGCTGAAGCAGAAACTCTGGGCGTGGGGCCCAGGAATCTGTGTTTTCACCAGCCCTCGGGGGATTCTGATGCTTGCTCCAGTTTAAGAAATCCTGGGCTAGGGTTTAGGGAGGAGATGCCACAAAGAATGAGGAAGGCTAGCAAGTAGTTCCAGGTGTCTTGCTCAGCCTTCTAAATCTCAGCTCTGGCTTCTTAAGGCATTCCTTCCTTAGTATTTTAGGCCCAGGTAACCCACTAAAGTGGAAATGAGGATTCCAATAAACAGCTGCAGATTAGACCCGCCCCTGGCTTTTCTCTTTTCCCATGGGAGGTCCTGAGTGGAAACTGTGGGTCATGGCTTGAAGAGATGGAAATCTCAGGAGTCTTGGTGCACAGCCTCACTAAGCTGGCCTCCCTGGTTCCCCTGGCTGTGGGGCAGGATGAGTGGTGACTCTGCCATTCAGCTGTGCATTTCATAGAGCCCACATATCACAGCAAAAAGGGCCCTCTAACTTCAAGGTATGGAGCCCTGGTGGTGCAGTGGTTAAGAGCTTGGCTGCTAACCAAAAGGTCATCAGTTCAAATCCACCAGCCACTCCTTGGAAACCCTATGGTGCAGCTCTATGGGGCAGTTCTGCTCTGTCCTATAGGGTCACTATGAGTCGGAACCAACTTGACAGCAACAGGTTTGGGTTTTTTGTTAGGTTTAAGGTAAGTCAGAGTCCCACCCAGCAAGAAGGATACAAGAGGGACTGGAGCATTGCTGTGAGGTGTCTGCAACAGTCAGTCAGTCAACAAATATTTATTGAGTGTCTGTTATGTAAGTAGACCCTGGGAACAAAGAATCTGCCCTCAGAATTTACAATCTGGCTGAGAGAGATGATAGATAGATAGATAGAGACAGACAGACAGATGATAAATAATGGATAGATGGCTAGGTGAATGGATGGATGGATGAATAGATACACAAACACACACATATAAGACATACAGAAGGTAATTCCATATAGTGATAAAGTCTTCAAAAAATAGGGTAATAGAGAGTGACTTGGAGTCGTGGGAACCACTGAAGCTAGGGTGGTCAAGGAAGGCCTTCCTAAGAAGGAGAAATTTTAGCAAAGACCTTGAGGTCTTTGTCAGCTATGCAAAAATCTGGGAGAAGGAAGTGCCCAACAGAAGAAACCAAGTGCCAAAGGTCCTGAGCATAGAATGGACTTGTTATGCTTAAGAGCAGCCACTATGGCTATAGGGCTAAAAGAGGGCGAACATGGTGGGATGTCAAATGAGGCCATGTTAAGGGGTTTGGATTTTTTTCTATTTATAATGGAAGTCAACAAAAGGTTTTCACATTCAACTACCATAATTTGCTTTAGTTTTGTTGTTATGTCTCTCAAGTCTCTGTTTTTAACTGAGGTATAATTTACCTATGGCAAAATTAACAACTCAGAAGGATACAGCTTTTACCTATGCAGACAACCATGTAATCACCATCCAGATCATGACTTAGGTTTAGGATCATTATGTGTGCTGCTCAGAGAAGGGATTGAGGGCAGGTGGGCAAGAGTGGAGGCAGGGATACCAGTTAGAAGCTGTTGGACGTATCTGCAAGATGTGATAGGGTTTAGAATAGGACACTAGCAGTGGAGGTGGTGAGAAGTTGTTGGATTAGATTATATTTAGAAATAGAGGCGATAGGACTTGTTAATGCAGAGATGTGGGGTGTGACAGAGAGGAATGAAGGAGTCCTCCTGAGTTAGTGGCTGAGTAACTCAATATGGTGATGCTATTTACTGAGATGAAGGAGGGCTTGGGAGAAGATTTGCAGGGTATTAGAAATCAATAATTTTATAGCAAAACCCTAATGTATGTCTTATAGTTGTAAGAAAACCCAAAAGATCAAATGTATTTCTTCTATCTTCTTCTGGAATATTTACATCTGGATGGCCTAAGCTTAGCTCAGTGGTACATTCATAGCATGTAAGCATTCAAGTAGACACAGGTATACAATGCAAGCTACTGATATCAGCTAACAGAACAACCACTCTCCAACCAGGCTGGAAGTACAGACAGAAATCAGGCCTAACTCCACTTCTTGCCTGACTTTTAGATTCTCATGTCCGAGCCAGGGAAGTTGCTACAAAAAGTGAAGGTGTGGCTTCAAGAATACTGGAATGTCACAGACCTCATAGCCATTCTTCTGTTCTCGGTGGGAATGATCCTTCGTCTCCAAGACCAGCCCTTCAGGAGTGACGGAAGGGTCATCTATTGTGTGAACATAATTTATTGGTACATCCGTCTACTAGACATCTTCGGCGTGAACAAGTATTTGGGCCCCTATGTGATGATGATTGGAAAAATGGTAAGCAGGGTCTTCTAATTCCATGTTATAATTTCTCAGAGAGAAGTGGTAATAATAGGAAGTGGAAAATAATTCTTTGGGGCCTGCTATCAAAGTCTACATGAGATGGTCCTAGCGTTGTGTGGGATTTTTTTTATTCGTTTGTTTTACATAACTCATTCTGAATGTTTGAAATTTTTATTATATCTATATGCATAACTGGAGAATTAATCACTCATTCACTTACTGAAAAAATATATAGAAATCATCTATTTTGTGCCAGCACTGGGCTAGGAGTTGGGTTTACAAAGATGCTCTTTCCAGGAGACTGAAGGTAAGAGAAAGAGAGAGAGAGAAGTAATTACCATACAGTATGAGAATGCTGTAATAGAGATGTGTATAAAGTACAACAGGAGCAAAGAAAAGGGAATGTAAGTCAGGGAAGGCTTCACATAGAGGTTACATTTTAGCTGGGTCTTAGAAGAGAAGTGGATCTCCACTCCAAATTTTTAATGAAGTGCTAGAAAAATGCCTTCCCTTACACAAAGATAAGAAGAATATAATTTGGGTTGTGTTGAGTTGAGGTGAATTTAAATTGAACGTTAAATTCTATCACTATATCATGTGTATTGTCATACTACCAGAAAATGATGTCTGTTAAGAACTAGGTTCTAGAATGATGTTCCTACTTAACTAATTCTTAAAAAGAGAATCCCAAGTGGCAAGCTAACATACTTCCCCACAAATAGCCATGGTCCCATCCCAACTCTCCTTGACCACACACCAGTTCCAGACTTCTCTGTAAAGAGAGATCCCTAGGAGGCCAGCTGCAGTGTAAAGTTGGGAGTGCATGGGTACAGCAGCTCCCTCCCCACCTCACTTAAGGAAGAATCAGATCCTGAAGCCCAGAAAGTGGATGCTTTATATCAGTTCCCTCACTTTTCCAAGTCTGTCCCCTACCTCACCTTTACAAGACACAGATGGAAAATACAAATCTATCCATTCTACCATGACAATCACCTCATACTGAAAAACCCGTTTGCTAATAGCCTCCACTCAGTTTAGACTTCCATTGTATGAGCTGTTGAAACCAACAATTGGTCAATAGATGTTCTTTATCACTTTTCACTCAGGATTTACTATATATGCTATTGCTGCTTACCTTTTGGGCGGCAAATCAATATTTTTTTAAACATCTTTATGAGTGTGGAATTCTACTGAAATGAATCTTAAATAACCAAAACTCTTTCTACAAAAGCACTGACGAACTCATGCAAAAGGATGGAGAATTCGAACCTAAAACAAAGGAGTTATGAGATCTAGAGCAATTTCTCTATCCTCTTTGAAATTCAGTTTATTCGTTTCTAAAGTAGAAATAATAAATGCGTATCTTGTAGGGTTGCTGTGATGATTAGAACTAAGACATGTTAAATGATTAACTCAGTGTCTGGCTCACAGTAGGTGGTTGATAATTGCCTGTTACTGTGTTCATATTATGTTTTTTAAAGTACAATGGAAAAAAGTAAAAAATGATGAGCATAGTTAGTCCGCTGTATCCCTAACCCCTTCATAAGGAAGCTTGGTATTTACAATACCAGCATTTTTTTTTTTTTGGCAAATATCAACAATCCCACTCTAGAGAGGAAAAACTTGAATTCAACAAGCTTGAGTTACTTACCCAAAGCTGAGCTCTGGTTCAATTAAGGATTTTTGACTAAGGGAAAAAAAAATACATACATACATATATATATATATATATAATGCTATTATACTCCTGTTATAGCTTCTTTGTACTTTAATGATTAATTGGAAATTGTGGTGAAAATTCCTATGTCTAAAAGCAGGGAGTCTCAACCTACAGTCTGTGGATGGGCTTAGGAGGGAGGCTCTTATGGGTCCTCCCCCCAGTTTATATCTAAATATGTGTGGGTTATGAATTTTCTGGAAAGAGAAGACAAGCTTACATGAGATTCTCAAATGTATCTTCAAATGGACGCAATAAAGGTGAAGAATGATAATGTCAGCTGCAATATTAGTCCATGGTTTCTCAGCCTGGGCACAATTAACACTTTGGACTGGATAAGTCTTTACTGGAGGACTGTTCTCTGTATCATAGGATGTTTAGCAGCATCACTGGTCTCTACCCACTAGATGCCAGTAGCATATCCCCCCTACACTTATGACAACAAAAATATCTCTAGATATTGACAAATGTCCCCTGTGGTGGTAGGGGGAAAGCAAAATCACCCCCTGTTGAGAACCAGTGTATTAGGAGATTCCATAATCTGATCATTTGTTTCGTCTAACTGATTCTTACCTGATTTTATTTCAATAAATAAAAACTGAAAAGGCCTAAACAAACCAAATATATTACTTTAAAAAGGCTAGGTCACATTTAAGTTCTAGAAGTAACTAAAGTCATACCAATGCAGCAAGATTATTTTAAAATGCACGTCTGTTATTTGAATAATGGCATAATTATCCCCAGTTTTGACTAGAATGAAATCTTACTAATGAGTGAGCAAGAGAGGCTTACTGCATTTTTTCTACCTTCTAACTTATGAATGGCTTCGTTTATCAGTCAAGAATAAGTAGAAAATGACTATATTTGGGGACTTTGCTTCTATTTCATTGTTTCATTGGGTTTTTAGGACAATTAGGTCAATAACTGAGTCACTGATCCAGAAGATCAGTAAAACATGCATGTTGAATTTATCAGTGAACCAGATGGGCTGTTGGGATGGGAACTATAAAAAAATGCCCAGATGTGATCATATCGAAAGCCCTTCAATATCAGGAAGTCCCTGTTCAATGATAAACAGCCAAGTAACTCACTATGCCATGATCTAGGGACAGACAGCTGCTAGGATTCCTGGACACAACAATGATCGGGCTCATTTTGAAATTGGTTCTATGAGCATTTGTGTTATAAAATAAACAGCACACCAAATGCCTTACAGCATGGAAAACCTTTGAAGCCAGTACTATTCCAGCTGAACTGCAGGTCCCGGGATCACTTAACAGAACCTTGACCCTTTCCATCATATTCCACTTCCAAATGGAATTCAGAATGGAATGTAATACTAAGCTCACTTTCATAATCCAGCATAAAAACAATAATAATAATAGCCATCATTTACTAAGTGCCAGATATCGTGTCAGACATGTCATTATTCTTGCAGCCCCATAAAATAGGTTTTAGTACCCTCATGTAACAATTGAATAAGCTAAGGCTCAGCAAGGGACAAAGACAGGATTCAAACTCATGTCTATTTGACTCCACAGCCTGTCCTCCTTCCAACTCTAATGATAATAATAATAATACATTAACATTAACTGAGAATTTACCACGTTAAGTGTTTCACATGTATCTCATTTAATTCTTACAAAAATAATATACATTATTGTTGTTGTTATCCCCAATTCATAAATGTACCCACCAAGGTTAAGCAACTTGCCTGAGGCCACCCAGCTAGAGGCAAAGATGAAAACCTACGCAGTCTGTCACCCAAGAACATATGCTTAATTTAACCCAGCATATATTCTCCCCTATAGAATTTTTGCAAAAAAATAATTTTTGACTATTACGAAATATAAAGATATTTATAAGAATGGGATGGAATCAGCTCTCTTAATATGGAACCAACTAGACAATGTAGCTTTATAAACAAAGGTAACCAGCCCCAGTTCTCACAAATAATACTCTATTTCTACATTTCACTCTACCAGATTATGGTATTTGTATAGAAATTAAGACTTCTTTGAAATATATGAAGCTGAGTGTTTGGAAAGAATGTTTCTTCTCTTTGAGTATTTGTTTTGACCCTTGAGATAGATATCACAATCAATCTGAGAGGAAAAACTCCTGAGAAATTAAATTAGAGCAGTTGATGTATTTACTGGCTGAGTTTTCTTGGGCCAGACTAGCTCATGTATCTCATGAGTACCACCTTGCTCTCCCCACCCATCTTTTAATTAGTCTAAATAAGCCCAACATTAGATCCCATTAGTGTTTTTTCATTGATTGAACTTTTTATAAGTAAATGATGAAAGAATTTTACAAAATTAAAAAGAGAACAAGCAAGAGAAAATGAAAAACAGACCCATGTTTCCTATAATACTGTTTCAACACCGTTGGCTCACTCGCTTTAGGAGAGATCTGGGACCACTAAGCTGTGGAAGAAATAACAGTGAACTGGCACAAATTTTTAAGGACAGTGAACAAATATGAATGAACATCAAATTTTGAGATTCATATTTAGTTTCAAAGTCATATAATAGTTGTACAGTAGATTTAGAAATTGCCTTAAAAGTTGATTAACTGAGTCAATATATATTGGGACCTTAGGGTCGTAAGGCATACAGGAAGGCTGTAATGCTTGAAACCCAATAATCCAAAACAGGCACCACTGAACGTGCTGTTTTAGAATATGCTCATTGGAAGCCTTCATTGTCGTTGATGAAATGATCATTAGTCTTTCTTTGTGGATGGACAGCTCTTCAGGAAGTTTGCTATCCAAAAGAAGATAGTCTTTTGTGTTAGATGGTTTGATGCAAACCAATCTCTAACTAGATTAAGCCTAGAAGGAATGTACTGATTTATAGAAGGGCATGATGGAACTGGCCTTAGGGGGCTTCAATAACTAGGGACTCAAACGCTACCAGATGTGTGTCTCTCTCTCTTCCTCATGCGTATCTGCTTCATTCAGTCGTATCATTTTCCCTAGTGGGAGACTGACCTAGCCTCAGACACTCTGAATTCACATCATTACAGAGAGGGAAAGGGAATGTCAGCTGAAACAAATCTAAAGAAAGGATCTTGTTGGCCTATCATGTGCCATTTGCCTACCTCCTATCACTGTTGCCAAGGAGTGAGTTACATGATAAACCTAGCCTGGAAAACATACCTACCTTGTAGCCAAAATAGGTGGGACATGTTTCTAAAAAAAGGAGGTAATAGGTCCTGTCAAGGCAAAAACCGTAGTCACTGTATCCTCATCTATTTTGGGTGATAAGAAGAATGTACATTAGCATATGAGAAACAGATCCCAGATAACATGTATCATGGAAACAAACAAGGAAGACAGGAGTAAAGAAGAATAAAAGAACATTGTACTAGAATGCAGTTCAGGGAATTTTATAAACATGTCAAGATGAAAATCTAGCATGCCAATAGCAAGCACAGATATGGGTCATTAGGCTACAAGATTCTAATACTTAAGAAAATACCTTCTGTGGCTGATAGGATACCTTGCAGAAGTAAGTACAGAAAGAATGGTTCTCTGAGGGACTGGTTTATGATGGAAGATCGTGGAATGGAGGTGGGGCCACAAGAAGAAGACCATATATCATGAATATTTAGTTTGTCCTAGCTTTGTTCACAATTAATTGTCTTGAGCTTTCCAACTCATTAGCCTTTCAAAACTTCGAAAGGAAATGTATACCATTGCAATAGTCCTTGAAATAGTTCAACTATCCCAATTCCAATTTTGCTAAAAAGAAAGAGGAGGACACTCACCTCCCCGAGGAGAAGAGAAAAAGTTAGAAGTCCAAGCTTCTGTGTTATATGACTCCCATGCAAACATTTGACTGGGTCCCATAGACAGCAAATGAAAATGAAGAGGCTTGCTTTTTGTAAAATGCTTTTTGAGTTATTGATAAGACTCTGTGGACATTGGCTTCAATAGACAGGTGTTCTTTTATTGGAACACAACTCCCTATTTAAACATCCTTTATCAGCATTATAGAAAGTGCATCTTCTTCAGAGATTTCCATCAATGTCAGCATTCACAGAAACACTCAATTACATGGGTTTTCTTTTGCTTCTCCCTTTGCTTCCCCACCCTTTCCAGATGATAGACATGATGTACTTTGTCATTATTATGCTGGTGGTGCTGATGAGCTTTGGGGTCGCAAGGCAAGCCATCCTCTTTCCCAACGAGGAGCCGTCATGGAAACTGGCCAAGAACATCTTCTACATGCCCTATTGGATGATTTATGGGGAAGTGTTTGCGGACCAGATAGACCGTAAGCAAGTTTATGATTCTCATACACCAAAGTCAGGTATTTAACTTCAATTGAGTCATGTCTTTTTCGAGTTCATTTGTTTGTTCTCAATAAATGGCTCAAGATAGAGGACTGATTCCTAGCTTGCTATCTTGGAGGACAAAAATTACGGAAGGTGAATATATCATTTTAGCCAAGTTATTCTCGGGTATTTCTTCAGGTATGTCCTTCATGTGACACAAATCGATATCTGGTATGCCAAATTTGATCAAGAAGTGAACCATATTTTTTTAGTTTTTAAAAATCGAAATTCTTTTGGGATTCAAAATCCTGGGCCATGTGTTGAATATTTCAATATCAGAAATATATTATGTCACCACTCCTCACCCCAGCCCCGAGTCTTTAAAAAATAAAATCTTTGGGTTTGACTTCAGAACAGATAAACAATTCTCAATTTCGCCATCAGACTTCAGAGTGAGGGGAAACATCTGCATGAGGTTTTCCTTGCACTGGAAACTATTCTCCAATTCCCTTTCCCACTGTCTTAAATTATGTGCTATTGAGACTCATAGAAAGCTAGTATTTGTTGCCTGAAAGTATGGAAAATGCCTTAGGTCATAAACCCCGAGTCACTTGCTATAAATGCCAGGAAAAAATAGTATCTGTATCATAAGTGATTCAGTGTGGGAAGCAAACACCAGCAGACCCCTGATGTCTTGCGCCCTGATAGATGCTGGCTCTCTGGAATAAATACTCCTCTTGTATCAGGTTGGAAGATAGTTGTATCCTGGTAGTCTATTCCAGGTTTTATTCGGACCAAATGTCAGGACACACCTGCCTCATCATCACTATGTGGGAAGAAAGTATCAGGAAAGAAACACCTTTCTGTGTGAAGGAGTTGAGTCCCAGGAGCAACTATTTCTCATTTTCCCTGAGGAGTTAGCTCTAGAAATAACATCCCTCTAACATTGTTGAATTAACATTTTTCAAACATTTTTTGCTGACAGGCCAGCCCTCTGAGCCCTGGACTGTGGACATGGATTAGTGTTACATAACCAGGTAGTACAGCTTATTAAGAGCAGGAGCAGAGACTAGTCAGCACAACACACACCTCCTCTCCTCCCTCCCCACAGCCCCCTACCTGTGTGGACTGAGACCAGGAAAATAAGGAAAAATCACCTAAGAATGTGAGTCCCAGGCCTGTGAAGAGAGTATGTACGCATGCGGGCAACAGAACACACTAGTACGTCATCTTCCCTTCCTTGACAGATTTTCAACAAATACCCTTTCCTTCTCAAAATGAGTTATCTGGGGCAAGCACGCCTTCTTGGAACACCTAATTGGAACAAACATTCATTTCACAAGACTCAGCCAATTCACTGAGAAAGAATGTTAACTTCACCTCCCAGTTGTCATGTCTTCGGTTGGCAATGTGTAGCCTTCACCAAGACAGCTCTCCAGTGATAAGGGAAAAATCTTTTTGAGGTCCTCCTTTCAAAAAGTCCCTAAAGGTAAAACAACACTTAAAAAGCCCACCAATGATCATTGTCCTCAGAGATTAAATGTGCTGTTTTCCTCCCTAAGAATTTGCTTTTCCACTTGGTTGGATCAGTTTGCCTTTCCTGGTTCTCCTTTCCTCCCCCAAATGAGATGAAGACCCCAAGGGTGTTTTGACCATACGATATTCTGAGGCGGGAGAAGGAGGGAGGTGTAGGTATGTTTTATAAATGGGATTCTGTCTGTCCCTCTACAAGTGGCCATTTATTGATGTTGTACTATGAACCCAGCCTAGTGCAACAAACACCACCATCTGGCTGAATCAGAGGATTTACAATTGTTATTTTAAAAGAAGGGCTGATTGTAGTTTAGAACTTGAAACCTCCCCCCACCCCCACCCCCAGTGACAGAAGAGTGGTGCTTTGTGTGAGTGAAGTATGAAAATAGATTTCCCTGTTAATTAGATTTGTGGTGCTCTCTATGCGTGTGAGAATAAATTTCTTCCCCAAATCCCAATATATCACTGGCCCAACCTTGGATGGATACAACCTTTTGACCCCTTCCACCAACCATTTACCTTCCTTTTTAATGTTCTGAAATAACTGCGATAGTATTCTCCCCATTGTTCTAAGCTAAATCAGCCAGTTTTCTGTCTAGAGTGCTCAGGAGTATTTGTCCTTTCTCAAATGGGTTTAGAAGGCTGTCCCTAAATCTGTCATGACATTTGGCCAAGGTCATTGGAGATCCCAGTCCTCTAACTGATTTGATTTTCATGTTATGGCACTGGGTGGGCCCAACTGGGGTTAGGTGACTGCCCCACCCCATCATTCAGAAGAACTGCCAGGGAGACCCAAGTACCAAGGCTATTTGAGAAAGGCACAAATCATTTCGGCTGCCCTCTGGTGTCTTGCCTCTTTTCTGTGCCGTGTCCAGGTTGGTTTGTGAAGCATGTATTCAGGCTGATCGGATCTCATATCCACGTGGACTTACAGCCCTGCCCAGGGCCTGCCAATCGCAGCCTGTGGATGTGCCTTGTGTGGGCCTCTCCAAGTGCTGCTCATCCAAACACCCCTTCCCAGAGCGATCATCTCTAACGTAATGCACGCGCTCCATATCTAACTCTTTCTGTTGTGAACTTCAATATTGCTGAACCCATTTCATGTTTGGGAAAATAACCTCTTTCTTAATTGGAATGCATGTACATGACTGTACATGGATGTACATGATGGGGCTCTAGGATAGATTATTAACATCAGTCTTCCACCTCCAAAGGGAGGACAGCTTTCATTCCCTCACTTCCGGGAGGCAACGTTACCTAACTACAGATTTTTGACACGTGTTTCATCTTTTTTCCTAGTTTGTCCTAAACACAGAGGCTATCAATGAGGCCAAAGAATCTAGAATGAGACTTGTAAGGTTACTTTCCAAATGTGCTTAAAAACTAAAATTAAAAAAAAAAAAAGAATACAGTCATTGTAAAATCACGAAATAACTTAGGTGTTTTTCACCTCTGAACTGAATTGAACCAACATGAATGATAAACCCATTGCTGTTGAGTTGATTCCGACTCATAGTGATCCTATAGGACAGAGTAGAACTGCCCCATAGGGTTTCCAAGGAGTGGCTGGTGGATTCAAACTGCCGACCTTTTGGTTAGCAGCCAAGCTCTTAACCACTATGCCACCAGGGCTCGTCCAGCATTACTCTAAATTATCAGTAGAGGCTAAAATATTTTATTTGTTGTAGGGGGTACAGGGGAGTGCAGGAACGTGATTGGAGCAGAGAATGATGAAACTGGGGACGGGACCATGATGGTCTGTTCTACCTTGGAGACGTTGTCTAACACCCTGGTTTAATTAATGGGAACTGAATTTGCAGTTATTGTTCGTTTGGGTTTGTTTGTTGGTTCCCACCCCCAAACAGCCCAATCTTGTGTTCAGGTGTCTATGTTATGTATATATAAAACACTAGCTCTATAAGACCCAAACTACATGCTACCGTGAAATAGCATGGGTTCCAGCTTGCCAAATGCATCTCTGCCGTATGACGGCATCCTTTTGAGCAATCTCATTAGGATGACCTATGTTGCGTGGCTTCTGAGAGCTGGTCAGGATCCCACTGGAGCCTGAGGGGAGAAAGACCCCATAGAGGAGAGGAGCAGAGGAATAAACTTCCAGCAGGGTCTGTGCCAAGGCCGAGGGCAAAGCTAAATTAGATGGACTCTCGCCAGCTCAGAAATCTGGTTCTATGTTTTTATGGGTAAGGTGCCTGGAAGTACACCTTTGTTGGCAGAGAAAATGGGGTGCCTCTGGCTTCCTCTAGCCTCCGAATGAATGGGACTTTCATTTACTTACAGGGCATTCGTGTGTCGCCTGCCCTGCACTCAGATTCCCCAGGCTGAACCAGGGCAGGAGGAAAGTGAATCATGCTCTTGAATGCATTAAATAAGGGTCTAAATTTAGTCCTTCTTTCTACTTCTCTGAGTATTTTTACAAGTTTGGGTAGTAATGTGAAAGCAGAATGCCCAAAACTTACTTTCTACCATGGCAACTTACTATTATCCAGCCATTTTTGCTCACTGCAAAGTGAGTATTCAATCTACTTAATGCCTGGGTCAAGTTTTTTCTTTGGGCTTTTATTTTCCATATGAAATTAATAGATAATCTGGAGGTGGAGCATTTCATTTTTTGTTTGATTTTATTTATTTACTATTTAGTACAAAAGGTTTGCTGTGAAACAAACATCCTTGATCTTTTGTATCCACATTGTCTCTGAGATGTCGACTGGATTTCAAGTGTTGTTTTTGTCAGGAAACAAGGATCAAGTATGTGTGTGTAAAGCTAAAACATTTTCCTGCATTAATTTTTCCGCCTCAAATTATTTGCTCCTCACTTCAGGTGTGGAAATGAGAACCGCGCAAGGAGCCAGTCTCTAAAATATGCCTGCTTACGGTGATGCTCAGAACAGCATGAACAGAGAAAATGGCTATTGTTATGCATTCCAATCAGTAGACTCCAGTTCTCCCAACTCAGAGCTGTGCATCTGTTTGGTATTCGAGACTGACCTCCTCTAATGGATTCAGAGCACACAAATGCCTCACAGCTATAGCATGGGGAGTGTTGCCTGAGCCAAGAAAGTATTTTGGACAAGAAAAACTTGAGCCCATGCCAGCTTTTGGGAAAGGGGAGAAATTGTTTTGCTGGGTTTTGTTTTCAGAAATTACTAAGGAAGCAAGCCAATATGGGGCGCCACCCCCATTTTCTGTCCCTGAAAGTCAGCTCACATTCTAGAAAATACCCGCCCGACTTGTTTACTAATGCAAGCTGAAGCTAAACAACAGGGCTGTCTGCAAACAGGCCTGGGTGATGACTCAGTATGCTATTGTGGTCAACATTTGTTCCACTATCATAATATTCACTTAGCATTTGCTCACAGATTGGACTTTATTTTGAATTTGTTCTTCATTCAGTGGATATTTATTTTGTTCCTCCTGTGAGCTGGATATCGAGGTACAGAGATGCATGTGACACAGACATTGATTTCAAGTAGTTTAAAATCCAGGGATTTCCCTGGGTGGTGCAAACCGTTAACATGCTCAGCTGCTAACCAAAAGGTTAGAGGTTCAATTCCACCCAGAAGGCCCTTGGAAGAAAGGCCTGGTGATCTCTTTCTGAAAAATCAACCACTGAAAATCTTATAGAGCATAGTTCTACTCTGCCACATGTGAGGTCACCATAAGTCAGAATCAACTCGATGGCAACTTTTTTTTTTTTTTTTTACAGTTCAGGAAGGGCAAACTAACATCAACACCATAGAGAAGGAACCCAAGGAATAAAGTAGTCAGTTCTACCTAGAGTGGGAGTAGGGGTTCAATAGATGAGGCTTTGGAAAGAAAGGGAAGGTTGAACTGAGCCTGGAAATACGAGTGGATGCTTGTTAGGCAGATGGAATCAGGGAGTGTGAAGAGAGAAGAATGGCATTCCAAACTGAGAATTAGCATGGATGGAAAGTTCCAGGAACAACAAGTAATTTAGTATGACTCAGTGTCAGGAGGCAGGAAGCAGGACAGATGGGTCTAAAGAGAGAGTCAGGAATATAGACCATGGACTTATGCCTATGCCCCATGTTTAAGGTAGTACCATGACCAGATTCATGTTTCTGTCAGAGCCCTCCGGCAAAAGTGTGGGAGGTCTGTAAGAGGGGTTGAGATTGGAGGTGAGGGGTGATGAGGACATTAGCTAATGCAATACAGTTGGGATGGAGAAGATAGGAGCATGAGACTTTAAGAAGGTAAATCAGAAGGACCTGAACAAAAGTCAGATAATGCAGGGATGGAAGTGGGAGAGGTGGATGAGGATCTAAAAGAGAGAAGTTGGAGATCACTTGACATTTCTGGCTTAGTCAAAAGGGCGATGTCATTTACTGAGATAGAGAACCTGGGAGGAAAAGCTAATGGGGGAGGGGGATAATTTGTTTAGTTGGGGTTGGATTGAGTTTGAGGGTGCCTATGAGAATTCCAAGAAAACCACAAAGAAGGCTGTTTGGCACGTAGAACTCTGAAGCTCAGTAGAAAGAGCTGGACTGGAGATACAGATTTGGGGATCAAGACTATAACTACCAGTTAAAACCATGGAGTAGGTAAGCTTGCCAGAAAGCAGAAGCAGAGAGAAAAGAGAAGGCCAAAGCAGAATACTGAGAAGAAGGGAGTAGTCGATAGTATCAAATGCGAGAGAAAAGCCCAGTTAAGTAACATTCAATTTGACTTTTAGGAAGTCACTGGTGACTTTTGCCAGAGCATTTTCCATTCAGAGGTGAGTGCAAAAACCAATTACAGTGATTTAAGAGTAAATGAGCAGCAAGGCAAAGTATTTACTTAGGGAGGAGGGAGAAAAATAGTGCATATGCATGGGAAGGTGGGAGTGTGTCAATGAAGTCGGGCTTTGAGAAGAAGTCAAGTTTTAGAATCACCACTGGGGGGAATGGGAGCTTTCACTGAGTAGGTACGTATCAAAGGATTGCCTGTTGTTATTGCTGCTGTTGTTGTTAGTCGCGGTTGAGTCCATTCCAACTCACGGTGACCAGTGGCATCGTGAGGGGGGTGCAGGCTGCACTAGGTGACACTGTCACAGGGGGTGACACCAAAATGACTGTCTATAAAAATATCCCTGTAGTTAGTTATAATAACAGAAACATTTTTCATAAGCCCAGCTTACATGTATCAATAGACCTACAAGGCTAAAACTCTATGCTAATTTACTTTTTGAATCTTCTAATTCGCTCCAGTCACAGCTGTCATTATTACCCAATTACAATGACGCTTCAAATCACGTGGTTTCGTCAGCACGCAGTGTTGTTTTTGTTGCTGCCAGTGTTTTCACAGTCTTGATTTTGTCAAATTCTCTGGTGTTTTAGCTACAATATTGTGGTAATTAGTATTTGTGAACCTATACGGTAACTTTTCTGAGAATGAAGTAGTAATTAAAGGAAAAGAAGGAGTGATTTACAGGAATTATGATTTATGAGTAATATTAGTACAAAAAACACTACTGAGGATTCTGTATGGTCTGGTATAGGAGGAGGTCCATGGGGTGGCACCATGAGTTACCGCACTGGGTGACACCAACCCTAGTGATGCCACTGATGGCGACTCCATACGTTACAGAGTAGAACTGCTCCATAGGGTTTTCAAAGCTGTGACCTTTCAGAAGAAAATCGCCAGTCCTGTCTTCCAAGGCACCTTTGGGTGAGTTTGAACTGCCAACCTTTTGGCTAGTAGTCAAGCGCTTAACCATTTGCGCTACCAAGGGATGCAAGGATTGCCTAGGGCTACCCAAAACAAACCCATTGCCGTCAAGTCAATTCCGACTCATAGCGACCCTACAGGACAGAATAGAACTGCCCCATAGGGTTTCCAAGGAGCAGCTGGTGGACCTATTTATTTAGTTATGTGTTTTCTCAGTCAAGACTCAGCACCTCAGATACAGTCTCAGGAAAGGCAATTGGTTGGATTAATACAAGACCGACGCTACACCGTACCACTATGGCAGAAAGAAGATGCCGGCAAGAGTTCTTAAAATTATGCTTTATGAGGTATACGAAGTAGAGAGAAGAAAATAAAGATAAAATGTTGGTAAGTGACTATAAGGAAAAAGAACGGTCAAAGGATTAGTGTTCTAGACTGAGCAGCAAGGGCATTGAAAACTAAGGGTCCTTAGAATTATGACGATAAGATATTGTGATCAGAGAATGGTGAACTGGCATTTAGAATTAAGAGATGGAGCAGTTTAGGATAAGCCCAGAAGACGCTCTCCTTTTGAAATTAGCATGGCCTATGACGACAGAGAAACATCATTTTTCACCTTTCACAAAAATGAGCTGTTTATACCACTTTGGAAGACACAATTTTTCCTTAACCTTTTCTAGACTTGCTAATCCCTTACCTGCAGTTAAAGTTGGTGCTTCATTCATCCTGGCCACCTTCAGCCTCTGTTATAATTCTGGTTTTAACAGTGTTTTGGGGACACCATTATGTTTGCATGACTCCAAAGCCTATGACTTTTCACTCTATCACGAATACTCCAAGTAAGTTCTAGGTAACTCTGTGGAAAATAAAGTGTCAGCAGATGTAATATATTTAAAATTCTTTAAACCTTCCAAAAAAGCTCCAAACCACTTCCCAAAATGTTGCACCTGGGGGAGAAAAGTTGACTTCCCATCTAGCAGTTGGGACTATTTTGTCACCTATGAGGAATTCACTTAGCACTGAGGGGAGGAAAGATATTAAAACTATGTACCCATCTGAATGGAAACATAAATCCGTAGGTTTCCTTAAAAACTATCTTGGAACTGGTCCTGTTCAGCATGTGCAAAGTGATCTAAAAATGGGAGTCTGCAAGATTTGGAGAAGAAACTAAAAAATCTATGGCAATGCTAAATACTAAGCCAGCAATAGCAAACTTCAGGAAGAGTTTATGTGTGTGTCAGCAGAAAAGTAGCAGATAAGATTTATCATAAACATGTTTCAAATGAAATTAGTCGTCAAAAAACAGTAGTTGTCTAAACTCTAGCTAGATGCAATTGGCTACAGGTTAGGAAAGGTAATTGCAGTAAATTGAAAACTAGAGACACCTACATGGTATGTAACTCAAACAAAAACGATATTACACATCATCTAGAACAGTATTAAAAAGAAAATAGAAAAGGTTTTCCATACCTAATCTAAAGCTGTGGAGTATCTGTGCCTAGAACATCAAGTATAATTCTACTTACTGCCCTCAAGAAAGACATAAAGGCATTGAGCCAGAGAAGAGCAACCAGACCAATTAAGGGAATGAACGAAAAGCTGCGACTTAAAGACAGATCAAGAAGATGAGGACTCTTCACTCTGTAAAAATGAAAGTGAATATATCTGAAGTCCATGAGCTCACAAAGTGAATCTCTCTGTGGACACGTGAACGTGACTTGGTTCCCGAAATCCCAATATACTTGAACCGAGAATCTCTTGAAGTATGAGAAAGGTAAACCTAGGTCAAACAAAGAAATACCATTCTACAGAGTGGAGAGAGAACTTATGGAATATATTTCCCCCAAAAGATGTTACAGGAGAAATAAATTTTATTCTCAAGGAGAATTTTGAAATTTTTATCTTTTTAATCATAAAAAAAGGAGAGCCTCAACAAAAAGTAGATGGATTTTTTGTTCCCCCAAGAAACAATCTGCTTTTTTAAAAATTTATAATTTATTTTATTTTTGTTGTTGTTGAGAGTATACACAGCAGAACACACACCAATTCAACAGTTTCTACATGTACAATTCATTGTCACTGATTATATTCTTCCAGTTGTACAACCATCCTCCCCCTCCTTTTCTAAGTTGTTCCTCCCACATTAACATAAATTTATGGCCCCCTAAGTTTCTATCTAAGCTTTCAAGTTGCTGTTGTCAATTTGATCCCATATAGGTAGTTCTAAAGGAGCACAATGCTTAAGACAGACATTCTTTACTAGTTAAGCTAAATATTATTTGGTTTTAAAAAGACTTCAGGGGATATTTTTGGTTTAAGGTTTAGAGATTATCGCAGGGCAATAGTTTCAGGAGTTTATCCAGCCTCTGTGGCTCCAGAAAGTCTGGAGTCTTTAAGAGTTTGAAATTCTCCTATGCATTTTTCCACTTTTGACCGGGGTTCTTCTATGGAATCTTTGATCAAAATGTTCAGTAATCACAAATGCCAGAAGAGAAACTAGATAACTAGGAGCTCCTAAAAATCAAACACTTTTGCTCATCAAAAGACTTCACCAAAAGAGTCAAAAGACAACCTGCAGACTGGGAAAAAATTTTTGGCTACGACAAATCCGATCAGTGTCTCATCTCTAAAATCTACAAGATATTGCAAAACCTCAAGAACAAAAAGACAAATAACCAATTAAAAAATGGGCAAAGGATATGAACAGGCACTTCACCAAAGAAGATATTTCACGTGAAGAAATGCTCACAATCATTAGCCATTAGAGAAATGCAAATCAAAACTACAATCAGATAACATCTCACCCCAACAAGGCTAGCATTCATCCAAAAAATACAAAATAATAAATGTTGGAGAGGTTGTGGAAAGACTGGAACACTTATACACTGTTAGTGGGAATGTAAAATGGTACCACCACTTTGGAAATCGATTTGGTGCTTCCTTAAAAAGCTGGAAATAGAAGTACCATATGATCCAGAAATCCCACTCCTTGGAATATATCCGAGAGAAATAAGAGCCGTCACATGAATAGATATATGCACACCCTTGTTTATTGTAGCACTGTTCACGATAACAAAAGATGGAAACAACCTAGGTGCCCATCAACAGACGAATGGATAAACAAATTATGGTATATTCACACAGTGGAATACTATGCAATGATAAAGAACAACGATGAAGCCGTGAAACATAACATGGAGGAATCTGGAAGGGATTATGGTGAGTGAATTTAGTCAGTCACAAAAGGACAAATATTGTATAAGACCACTGTTATAAGAACTCAAGAAAAGGTTTAAACATAGAAGAAAACATTCTTTGAAGGTTGTGAGGTTGGGGAGGGAGGGGGAGGCTTATTCACTAACTAGTAGATAAGAATTATTTTAGGTGAAGGGAAGGACAGCACACACTACCGGGGAAGTCAGCACAACTGGACTAAACCAAAGCTAAGAAGTTTCCTGAATACAACCAAACATTTCAAGAGACAGAGTAGCAGGGGCGGAGGTCTGGGGACCAGACTTTCAGGGGACATCTAGGTAAATTGGCATAACAAAGCTTATTAAGAAAACGTTCTGCACCCTACTTTGGTGAGTGGCATCTAGGGTCTTAAAAGCTAGCAAGCAGCCATCTAAGATGCATCAATTGGTCCCAACTCACCTAGAGTAGAGGAGAATGAAGAACACCAAAGTCACAAGAAAAGTACTAGCCCAAGAGACAGAAAGGGCCACATGAACCAGAGACTGCATCAGCCTGAGTCCAGAAGAACTAGATGGTGCCCAGCTACCACAATTACCGCCCTGACAGGGAACACAACAGAGAGTCCCTGATGGAGCAGGAGAAAAGTGGGGTGCAGAACTCAAATTCTAGTAAAAAGACTAGACTTAATGGTCTAAGACTGGAGGAACCCTGGAAAGCCTGGCCCCCGGACTCTCTGTGAACCCAGCACTAAAAACATGCCAGAGGCCAACTCTTCAGACAAACATTAGACTGGACTATGGGACATAAAATGATACTCGTGAAGAGTGTGCTTCTTAGCTCAAGTAGATACATGAGACTAAATGGGCAGCCCCTGTCCGGAGATGAGATGAGAAGGCAGAGAGGGTCAGGAGCTGGTTTAATGGACACAGGAAATCAGGGGTAGAAAGGAAGAAGGTGCTGTAACAGTATAGGGAGAGCAATTAGGGTCACATAACAGTGTAGGTATAAATTTTTATATGAGAGACTAACTTGAATTGTAAACTTTCACTTAAAATACAATAATAAAATAAAAATGTTCAGTAATGGCAGCCAGGCATCATCCAGTTCTTCTGGTCTCAAGGCAAAGCAGGCAGTTATTCATGGAAGCAATTAGCCACACATTCCATTTCCTCTTCCTATTCCTGGCTCTTCTTCCTCTGTTGCTCCAAGTGAGTAGAGACTAATTTTTGTGCATTAGATGGCCACTTGCAAGCTTTTAAGACCCCAGGAACTACCCAATGAAATAGGAGTTAGAACAGAAATACTAAACATTATATTAGGCCAATTAACTGAGCTGTCCCATGAAACCATGACCTTAAACCTCCAGACCAAGGAACCAAATCCCATGACGTAATTGTACATAAGCAGCCTCAGCAGCTACTCTTGTTGTTGTTGTTGTAAATCTATCACACAACTTTTACCAGTTCAACTTTTTACGGGTGTACAACTTATTGACAGCAATTGCAACTCTACCCTTAATCAATGTGATTTTTTTCAATTACTGTTAACCCCTCTTCTCCCCCTCCTTCCACCCCTGGTAAACCACTAAGAAACTTTGGTCTCTATACATTTGCCTGTTCTTGTCTTTTTATAAGTGAGGTCATACAATATTTGTCCTTTTGTGATTGACTGATTTCACTCAGCATAATGTCTTCAAGCTCCATCTGTATTGTAGAATGCATCACAATTTCATTTCTCTTATTGGCTGCTTAGTATTCCATTGTATGTATGTACCACGTTTTGTTTATCCATTCGCCTGTTGATGGGCATTTAGGTTGTTTCCACCTTTTGGCTATTGTGAATGGTGCTGCAGTGAACATTGGTGTACAAGTATCTCTTTGAGTCTCTGCTTTCAAGTCTTTTGGGTATATACCTAGGAGTGGAATTGCTGGGTCATATAGTAGCTACCGAATGGGAATATATCTTTGGAAACTATACATCCAATAAGAATCTAATAACCAAAATATACTTAAAAAGTCAACAACAACAAAAAGACAGATAACTCAATCATAAAATGAGCAAAAGACTTGAATAGACATTTCACCAAAGAGGACATTCAAAATGACCACCAAACTCATAAAAAGATGCTCAACATCATTAGCCATCAAGGAGATGCAAATCAAAACCACAATGAGATTTCATACCCACTAGGATAGCTAAGACAAAAAGAATAGAAAATAACAAGTGTTGGCGAGGATGGAACCCTTATCCATTGCTGGCGGGAATGCAAAATGTTATATCCATTGTGGAAAACAGTGTGGCGGTTCCTAAAAAATTTAAATATAGAACTACATATTACCCAGCAATTCCACTCCTGGTATATACCCAAAAGAATTGAAAGCAGAGACTCAAACAGAGACTTGCACACCAATGTTCATTACAGCAGTAATCACAATAGAAATAATTTGCTTTTGAAGGAAAAGGAAGAGGATGAAGAAAAAGAAGAGTTTAAGAGTCTGCCCTGCAATGGAGGATTCAATACGACATAAAATCCCAAATCACATATGACATAGGTAGAGAAGACACCCAGTATGGCATTATAGCAGATACCATTACTGTTCTGCCCAGGTCCCCCCACCTTTACAAAGGCTTTACACCCATCTTCTAGTTTCTGTGTGCTTTGATACTAGAGACTCATAGCTGTGAACTTCTTCAGAGAATTGCTCTTGGACTACTGGAGCCCCTTCACCATCCAGAGAACCTGATGTGCCTGAGAGTTTTTGTACCCCAGGGCATCTGGTACTTTCTTAGTGCCTGTTAGGAAGAGGGCCAGTTGCTGTCGAGTCGATTCAGTTGTGTCAGAGTACAGATGTGTTCCATAAGTTTTCAGTAGCTGATTTTTCAGAAGTAGATCTCCAGGCCTTTCTTCAAGGCACCTCTGGGTGGACTCCAACTGCCAACCTTCTGGTTAGCAGCCAAGTACACTGACCGTTTGCACCACCCAGGGATTCCAGGGAGGAGACAAGGGAATTAAAAACCCTAATTTCCTTGGCTCTCGCTTAAGTGGAAAACATCTACTACCTTCAGGACCACAAAATAACTTTCTGAATGTGAGGTAAAATTTATACTTTGGAGATCCCCAAGGGATCAGGCGAAGGCACATACATCATCTGAAATTGCATCCTTTTCAGCTTTTGTCCTTTTCTATCCTCCTTTCTCCACTCTCTTTGCAGTTTCTCCGTGGAAGAGTTCCTTAAAAAAATCACTTCCACTTGAATCCTTGGCTTAGGGTTGGCTTATAGAAGAATGTGACCTAAGACAGGCACTCAGGTCACAAGTCTCTTGAGATCCAACCTGACATTATTTATATTAGAGGCACAGGATCCTTTCTTGCAGTACGGGGTAGAAGGCCACAGGGAGCCCTAGATTATACACAAACCATATGGATGATCTAGTCATCTAATATAAACAAGGTAACAAGATTATCTCTCTCATTACAGTTGACAGAGACTTAATTGCCAGCTTATACTTCTTTAACATGTAAAGTTAGTGGTTGTCACTCAAGGCATTAGGTTCCCAAGAGTCACTGAAAGAAGTCATCCTTAAAGCTAGAAAATTCATTCCAGGCTGAGGATCTTGTATTCCACCATATTTCTCAAATTCCTGTTCTGCTCCAGGAAGGCCCTGTGAGGAAACAGAAAGGTGTACAGACACTGTCCTTGTCTTTAAGCAGTCTATACTCCAGGTCAGGGGTCAGCACACTGTTTCTGTAAAGGGCCTGATGGTATTGCAGGCCATAGTGTCTGTTATAACTACCCAACCCTGTCATGGTAGCAGGAGAACAGCCACAGACAATAACTAAATTAATGGAAGGGCTGTGTTGCCAAAAGCTTTATTTACAAAAGCAGTAGACAGGCCACATTTGGTCCCTGGGCTGTAGTTCGCTGACCCCTGATCTAAATCATCCAGTCATATAATTGCATTGGCTTCCTCATCACTTAGTTCAGTTGAGAAACGTGTGGAATCAGAGTTCAAGGGTGCAATCAGTTTCCTAACTATTTTAAGTTTTCTCCAAGTACAATACTTTGCGCATTCATTTCTCCCAGGAAATGTCTTATTCTACCAATTCAAATCAGACAGACCAAATGAGAAGATGATTATGTCTGTTATTGTTGCATTTGTCCATATAGAAGAAAGCCACCCAGGAGTCCCTTTGTGGTACAAATGGTTAAGCACTTGACTACTAGCCAAAAGGCTGGCAGTGTGAACTCACCCAGAGATGCCTCCGAGGACAGACCTGGTGATCTGCTTCCGAAAGGTCACAGCATTGAAAACCCTATGAAGTAGTTCTACTCTGTACATACGAGTTCGCCATGAATTGAAATTGACTCGACAGCAACTAACAGCCACAACTTGATTCCCAGGCCACAAATGCAGATGCTGCAGGAAAAAGAACTGTCTATATTGTTATCATGTTGTTGTTGTTGTTGGGTGCCCTCAAGTCGGTTCTGACTCATAGCAACCCTAGAGGACAGAGTAGAACTGCCCCATAGGGTTTTCCAAGGAGCAGCTGGTGGATTTGAACTGCTGACCTTTTGGTTAGCAGCCGAGCTCTTAACCACTACGCTACCAGGGCTCCATATTGTTGTTATAGTTCCACTTATTTCTGTTTTAATCACCCATGCTTCTAACCAGGCAGAAAATTGTAATCTCAGGCTGTCCCCTCTTCACCTTGCCTCAAGGCAGATCAAGGCTGGGGTGGGGGGCAGGATCTGGTTCTTGAGTCATGTGTCCACCCAGTTTGCTGCTGAAATGAAATCACTCCAGTCAGTATAACCCTTCAGGCCCAGTCCCAAATCCTAGATATTTTCTCCCTACAACCCACAGAACTTCCAGAAAAGCTACACAACCTGCGCCCACAGAACCCGTGCAGACTGGCATTCACTCTTGCACACGCTCATGTGTGTGTCCAGACACACATCTCTCTTCTCAAGTCCTGCTTCTGCCAAGACTGTTTTAGCTACTCCTCAAATCCTCCTTTCTTTTGTCGCTTCTACAAATGCTCTAAGGTCCCCCTGATGTTATACAGTTGGACCACAAAAGCCAGAGAGACTCAAGGGCTATTTCCAGGTTCTGCCTTGCCAATTCTTTGCCCTGAGGTGTGGGGTACAGAGCCAATACCTGCTTGAAAGAGAGGAGGGGGAAATGAGTATTTCAAAATAGTATCCCACCACACCAGTCTAGCCATCTTGCAAGTAAAAATGAGATGCCCAAAATAACAAACTCACTGGCCTCAGTAATCTACATGTTTCAAAAGGAGGATTGTATATGAATTATGACCTGGTGTTATGATAAATTATCATGGGTTTGCTACAAGGATTTCTTAAACTCACAGGATGGTGGTAGGTCTGGAAGATTCCTCCAGAATAGCCCTTTCCAGTAGAACCTTCTGGGATGACGGAACTGGTCTAGATCTGCACTGACCAATACCGAAGCTGCTAGTCACCTGTGGCTATTGATCCCTTGAAATGAGGCCAGTGTGACTGAGACCTTCAACAGCTGCATGTGGCCAGTGACTACGAATTGGACAGTGCAGTTCCAGAATATAAAGATCCTTTAGAGTGCCACCTATTGAGAACAGGGACCACATCTGCCTTGTTCACGGCTATATCACCCAGTATCTCTGGGACATAATCATTGCTCAGAAAATAGTTGGTACATGAATTAAACTCCTTGAAGTATGGGATGGACAGAGAGTGACATAGTTATCTGCTTTAAACAAAAAAAAAAAAAAAAAAAAAGATTTCAGTGACTACTTAAAAAGGAACTAGAAAAGCCAAAGTGCCTGAAATGTCAATGAAAAAAATTTAAAAGTTAAGTTTTTTATAAAAGAATATAAAATTTGGATTAATTAAATCTAGTGATCATAGACTCATCTTGCACATCTGACACACACACACAGAGAGAGAGAGAAAGTAAAATCAAAGAGGATCCTGGAGTTGATGTTGTTATTGTTGTTGTTTCTCTCAAGTTGATTGTGACTCATGGTGGCCCCATGTGTTGCCGAGTAGAACTGTGCTCTACAGGGTTTTCAAGACTATGACCTTTCAGAAGCAGATTGCCAGGACTTTCTTCCAAGATGCCTCTGGATGGGTTTGACCTGCCAACCCTTCAACTAGTAATCAATCGCTTAATGGTTTGCACCACCCAGGAACTAGAGTTGATAGTTTTCTGAAATTTAGTTGAATATGTATTCAAGAATAGAATTATGGGCAAGGTCAAGAAATATCATTGAGCAAGTCATCACTGTAATCTCTGCACAGAGATTAACTCCTGGGCAGCTATAAGAGAAGGGAGGGAGGAAAGGAAGGGAAGAAGGAAGGAAGACAGGCAGGGAGGAAAGAATGGAAAAAGCAAGAAAGAGAAGAAAGAAGGGAAAAAGGAAAGTAGGAAGTGAGGGAAGGAGGAATTGAGGGAGGGAAGAAGGAAGGGAGGGAAAAAGAAAAGGAAAAGGGAAGATGTTTAGTTGCTGAGGGCAGCTGAGGAAGGAAGAGAGAACTGTGTGAGCCCAGCAGTGGGACAGAGCGAGGCTTGTGCAGGGAGCCTGCCAGTTCCGAGCTGCGCCGCACTGGAGGTGGTTGCCACGCATCCTGTAACTACGAGCTTTTCCAAAGGCACAGTGTTCTGACCAAACGCAGCGTGGCAGATGGTGACTTCCACTCAAAACAGAGCAGACTACACTCCTTCTGATTAACGTGGCAAGCTTTTAATTGATCTGTATTAAAACAACCAAAAAAATAGACTTATCTACGCACAGGTTAACTATTAGCAGATAATCCCAGCAAGGCTCACGTGGTTCATGTGTTTTCTCCAATGTGACGAAGTCCAAGTAAGTTTGCAACCTCAGTACGTAGGGTGCTCGAGATCTTTTGCAAGATACTGTCCAGTAGAGCAAACAGCTTCCTGCAGCTAAATTTCAGACCACGTCTGCCACGTCATGGTCAACTGAACTGCTTGGCTTTCAGCCAAATATTTGGCGTTCACTATCAGGCCTAAGGTTCAAGATGAGTGCATGCTTGGAAGAAGATCCCAATAACTTCATGTCAGATACGGAATTGTGAGTCCTCGTCTTAGTAATACACTCAATTCAAATAGATGGTGTCCACTGATGAGTTAAGAATGCTGTTGTTAGCCCCCAATGCATGGACCTCCAACTCATGGCAACCCCATGCACAATGGGATCAGATCATTGCGAGCTATAGGTTTTTCATTGGCTGATTGTCAGAGAGGTAAATCGCCAGGAATTTCTTCCTAGTCTGTCTTAGTCTAGAAGCTCCGCTGAAATCTGTTCAGCATCATGGTAACACACAAATCTCCACTAACAGATGGGTGGTGGCTGCACTTGAGGTGCATTGGCTGGGAATTGAACCTGGCTCTCCCACATGGAAGGCAAGAATCCTACCACTGAACCACCATTGCCCCCTCGAGTTAAGAACAGACAGGGCTATTTCTTGACCCGGGTTGTAGTTACATGGGTTTTCATTTCACACTGGACATACGTGTTTTATGTAGTCTTCGTATATACAATATATCTCACCATTTAATTTTAAAAAAGAAATAAAGGAAACACCCGGCTTTCACATTTTCTGGATGCTAGTTTGAACAGGATAATTTATTCAGACACTTTTGAGCTCCTGCTGCGTTCCAGGTGCTGTGCTAGGGGCTGGGGATGAAAAAGACACATACTTCATTGCCTTGGCTTTGAAAAAAATTTAATGGGGAAGACTGACAAATAAACAAACCATTACAAATTGGTATGATGCATATTTCAGTAGAGGTGATGTATAAGGACTTAGCTCAAAGGAAAGACCACACTTTTATTTAGATGAAAGGGGGACATGGGGAAGCAAAGAAATTCAAGAGAGGGTAAGGTAAGGGCAGGGAGATTCTCCTGGAGGTAACAGTTAAGCTGGATTGCAAAGGTTATTAAGAGTTTCCCAGACAAATAATGAGAGGGAGGGCAATCTAGACAGAGGAAATAGCTTGTACAAAGCTAGAGAGGTAGGGCAAAGCATGCCAGGTGTAGGCGTACAGGCTGGGGAACAGCAGAGAAGCGAGACTGCCTCCCTGGGCCAGCCAGGTCGAGTCTGGTTCCACCTACAAGGGGCTCCCGAGCCTCCTATACCTGCCTTGGTTCAGCACATGACACCATATTGTTTTTGTCTGGTTTCTTGTGTGTATCTCCCACTGAACTATACACATTTTTGAGGGGTGGGGTCTCTGTCCATCTTTTCCACCATTATTCGAAGGAAGGAGTAGAGGTGAGGTTAGAAAGATAGACTATTGTGTTGCTAAGTGCCATCAACTTGACTCTGACTCAGGGTGACCTCACGTATAACAGAACAATACATTACCCCATCCTGCACCAGCTTCATGGTCGCTGGTATGTCTGCATCTTCCAGCACTATATAGGACAATATTCTGTTGCAATCCATAAAATTTTCATTGGCTGATTTTCAGAAGTAGATCTCCAGGCCTTTCTTCTTACTCTGTCTTAGTCTGGAAGCTCCGCTGAAACTTGTCCACCTTGGGTGACCCTGCTGGTATTTGAAATACCGGTGGCTTAGCTTCCAGCATCATAGCAACAAGCAAGCCCCCCGCCAGAACACAATAACTAACAGATGGGTGATGGAGACATTGTGAAGGGCTTTATGTGCCAGGCCAAGGAATTTGGATCTTTTCTTACAGGAAATTCCCAGCTAACCTTGTATGGAGCCACTTCCTAAGTTAAGGTTCCAGTTTCTCTAAGTTCATAGGTGTGATTGCAGAGTAGGGTGGCTGTGAAAAAAAATACAATGGAAATACTCATTTCAAGAGAGGTAGATAAGTCACAGAAAAGCCTTTGGTCCAAATATCTTCTAAAAAAGGAGTAACAAGTTTCTCTTTTAAGAGACAAACATCCCCTGAAAGGGTTCAACCTACTGACTCTACTCACCTTGAGTGAAGTATTTGAATCTTTCATCTTAACCCCTAAAATAGCTGAACTCGGCAGTCAGGGAAGGAAAACTAGAATGGGGGCAGGTAAATTGGAAGCAGATGGCTCCGCCTGGGTGAGGTGAACTCTGGACAGCCAGAGGGCAGCATGAGGCGATGGTGTGCCTGGCGGGCAGGGGAAGGGAGTCAGGGTGTGGAGGAGGTTCAGAAAGAGAGGCGGTGGCAAAAACAGCTTTGCTGACATTGCAGTTTTGCCAAGGACTCTGGCAGATGCCCGGTTTGCGTCCAAAAAACATCTTCTCTGCTGCCTGCAGTAAATTGCTGATATCTGAATTTAAATATCAGGATGAGTTGAAGTTCTAAGGGCCTCAGGCTCCCCCAGTTCGGTATGCAGGCACTGGGGTGAGCCAGGTTTCTCTTCACCTACAGCCCACCTTTTCTCTGCTGGAAGGCTAACAGAGGTGCAAAAGAGAGAGAGAGGAAAGGAGCCAATGGCAAGCCACGCACCGCCCCCTTTTACCCTTTCCGTTTTCTTCACTGGCTCCTCCTCTGCCTGTCTGCCACCAGTTGCCTTCGAGTCCATTCTGACTGATGGGGACCCAATGTGTGTCAGAGTAGAACTGTGCTCCATAGGATTTTCAGTGGCTGATTTTTCAGAAGCAGATTGTGAGGCACCTCTGGGGGGCTCTAACGGCCAACCTTTTTGATGAGCAGTTTAGCGCGTTAACCGTTTGCACCACCCAAGAACTCTGCCTGTCTGCAGGTACATCAAAAATCTATTCCCCAGGGGAGGTACTGCTGAAGGGATACTGCATTTCTGTTAAGGGTGGGGAAAAAAAATTGGAAACAGATAGTGGTGATGGTTGCACAACATGGGGAACGTAAATAACGTCACTGAATTGTAGACGTGTGAAAAAAATGGTCGGAGCGGCAAGTGGTATGCTATATATATTTCACCACAATTTAAAAAAATAATCATCTATTCCCCAGGAAACCCAAAGGTCTAGTAGGCCCCAGGACAGCCAGAAGAAGCTGAAGTAGTCTCAAAGAAGTTTCCAACAATCTCCCACAGTTGAGGTCTATCTCATAGGTTCTCAGCCATGGGCAGCTTTGCTTTCCAGAGGACATTCGGCAATGCCTGGAGACATTTTTGGTTGTCAAAACATGGAGGTTGCTATTGGCATCTAGTAGTAGAGGCTAAAGATGCTGCTAAACATCCTAGGATGCACAGGACAGCCCCCCTACAGCAAAGAATTACCCAGTCCAAAATGTAAACAGTGCTGAGCTTGAGAAACCCTCATCTATCAGAATGCAAATTTCAACTCCCTATTGTTGCTTCTCAAAGAAAAATAGCACAATGTGGTTGCCCTCAACAGCAGGAAAGTCCTACAGGACAGATATGAACAAACCCCAAGTCTTTCCAAACTGAAGCCAGGAACAGAGTGTTCTGGGTCTCCATTTACCGTATCGAACAGTTTCACAACATGTACCCTCACTTCTGCTCTGTCTTCAGGCCAGAGACGCAGTTAGGACACCATGTAATCATGGCATCTGAATGGTCAACATGATGAACCATTTTTGGCAAACACCAATAGGTCCCTTCTCCTGCTCTTGGGTGCCAGCTTTGGGGACAGTATATCCAGCTAGCATTACAATGAAGAACAAGAAGAACCGAAAGGCCTTAATCCATCATTCAGAATTCACCAAGTATTTTGTGGATCCAGATGGAATCTAGCAAATTTCAACACTTCTGATCCCAAGTTTGTATCTGAGAGACACCAGTCATTTTTTAAAAGGAAAATACAATCATGCATTAACAGGGCAAGTGGTCTGAGTGTGACTTCAGATTGTTATTATCAGTTGCCATGGAGTCAATTCCAACTCATGGCGACCCCACGTATTATGGAGTAGAATTGCTCCATAGGGTTTTCATGACTAATCTTAACAGAAACAGATTGCCAGGCCTATCTTCCATAGAGCTGCTGGGTGGGTCTCAACTGCCAACCTTTAGGTTAGCAGTTAAGTGCAAACTGTTTTCGCCATCTGGGGACCTTGTAACCTTAGAAGTCTTGGTGAATTGTCCTGTTCAATGGACCCAGCTCATCACTGGGATAAAGCACGTAGAAGAATCACGCTCCCCATGATCAGACTGAAGAATTGTAGTTGCTATCCAACTTCACACCACCAGACCCCATTCAAACCCATTTTAAACATATGCCAGAGCCAGTGACTCTCTCCTGAGTAGACCACAGGGTCCAGCTTTACAAAATCACAGTCCTTAAAGCAAAGGAATGAAGTCTGCTGTGTGCCCTTTTTAATATTCTGCTCCAGGGATTCAGAAGTAAAATGCCACTGTGAACTGAACGGTTACAATCCCGTTACAGTAGACCCAGTTGCTGACAAGTACTTCAAAGTCACTTATGTCACCTGAGGAACATAATGTTCAACTACCAAAGGGACTATACCTGGTGCATGTGGTTCTATTATATAGCAAGTAATTGAATATACAGGGTGGGGAACCACTTCTATCAAACAGGTCACGCATTAAAAGGCTAGATTTTCTTTTCAGTGGGTTTAAGTTTATAAACTCTATCAGGAGCCTCTATAAGATAACCAAGTGTCAGAAATGTCACCACTTTTTGCAAAATGTATGGCAGTTGTGCTTAAGCAGATTGTACTGAATATAAGGACGCCTGAGTTCTTTATTAGCTATCAAGTGTGTCACAGAGGCTGTCATGAGCTTCATGGGTTTCTTCTGGCATTTCTAGGGGAAGGAAAGTCAATTAACATTTGTTGAGATTCTATTACCATGACTGGCACCAGGCCAGGCACGTGATATAGATCCACACCTTTAGACCTGATTAACCGTTGATGTACATACAGAGCAGAGGTTAAATAATGTGCTTGCAGCACACAGGCAGGAAGCAGCAGAGGTGGATTTGGAACCCAGGCCTGTCTAACTCCTAAGCCTATGCTCTTAATCTGTGCTTTTAAACAGAGGGCTACTGTCATGGATTGAATTGTGTCCCCCCAAAATATGTGTTAACTTGGCTAGGCTATGATTCCCAGTATTGTGTGGTTGTCCCCCATTTTGTGATCTAATTATCTTCCATTTTGTGATGTGTTGTAAACCCTAACCTCTATATGTTAATGAAGCAGGATCAGTGTGGGGTGTATCTTGAGTCATAGTCTTACAAGAGGGTGTAACTCAAGTCACCACCCTTACTCAAGTCACACCCTTACTCAAGTCATACCCATGCTTGAGTCACACCTTTTATCTTACAAGAGATAAAAGGAAAGAGATGTGAGCAGAGAGGAGAGGGACCTCACTACTACCAAGAAAGAAGAGCTGGGAGTGGAGCACATCCTTCGGACCCTGGGTCCCTGCACTGAGAACCTCCTAGACCCAGGGGAAGATTGATGCCAAGGCACATGGAGATCTCCAAGGAATGCCAGGCCCACAGATGTTGAAAGGAGACAAGGACCTTCCCCTAGAGCCAACAGAGAGAGAAAGCTTCCCCTAAAGCTGGCACTCTGAATTCAGACTTCTAGCCTCCTAAACTGTGAGAGAATAAATTTCTGTTTGTTAATGCCATCCACTTGTGGTATTTCTGTTATAGCAGCACTAGATGACTAAGACAGCTACTTGCATCTGATTCCAGCTCCACTCTTTCCCCGGCACCTCACTGGGGTGACTGGACCACAGTCATTCATTTACTTTACAACTAATTATGGAGTGGAGTCCCTGGATGGTGCTAATGGTCAACACACTCGGTTGCTAACAAAAAGGCTGGGGGTTCAAGTCCACTCAGAGGCACCTCAGAAGAAAGGTCTAGTGATCTACTTGCAGGAAATCAGCCAACGAAAACCCTGTGGAGCACAGTTCTACTCTGACACACATGGGGTTGCCATGAGTTGGAATCAACTCAATGGCAACTTTTTTTTTTTTAACTTATGGATTGTCCTACTTGACAGGTGTCTTAGTTTCTAGTGCTGCTGTAACAGAAATATTACAAGCAAATGGCTTTAATGAAGAGAAAAGTATCTTCTCACAGTTTAAGAGGCCAGAAGTCCGAACTTAGGGCACTGGCTTTGGGGAAAAGCTCTCTCTCTGTTAGCTCTAGAGGAAGATCTTTTTCTCTTTTAGTTTCTGTTCCTCAGTTCCTTGGCGATATTCATGTGGCATGGCATCTATCTTCCCCAATCTGTGCTTCCATCCTTTTGTGCCAATTCTGCTCTTCTTACATCTCAAAAGTGATTAGGTTTAAGACACACTCTACTCTAATGTGTCCTCATTAATGTAACAAAAGAAAACCCTATTCCCCAATGGGGTTACATCAACAGGTATAGGGGTTGAGATTCCAACACATATTTTGGGGAACACAGTTCAATCCATAACAACAGGAGAAGCCTCCTTCCTTTCATGAGAGCTACATGGTATTAGGGGGGAGTAGGGGGGCTGGCAAGGGAAAGATAGACAAATAAGTAAATGAATAAGCAAGATAGTTTCAGGTAGTAGTTAAGTTCTATGAAGAAAATCAATCTAAGTACTCAGGTAGGGAGTCAGTGGGGTGGGAGTTGGAGGCACAGTTTTATGGAGGTCAGTCAGACCTTGAGATAACATTGAGTTGCAATATGAATGGTGAAAATAGGCATGGGAAGCTCTGGGGAAAGAACATTCCAGGCAGAGGAAACATCAAGAATACTTTGGATACACTCAGAAGCACCCGTGGTGGGTGAATTAGACACTCCAGCATGAAAAACCTGTTGCACCTCCCATGAGGAGATTCACCTGTCTCCACAAGTATGTCAGAATTAGCGTCCTTCATCAAAACTGTGAACATCCTGGTGATGTAAGCAAGAATGCAGCATTTGTAAATGAGACATGACTCACCGATGGGTCAGAAAATTACAAATCTACAGACGAAAAGAGGCAGTTAAAAAGTAGCCCCAAGACACCAGCAGCACAGCACTAGATATAAAGTAGTTGGGGAAAAACTTACAGAAAAGTTTGCTTTGGGAAATGATAATTAGTCCCATGACAGTTCACGCTGATGGAGTGCCTAGTGTGGGTGGAGAATTCAGTGAAGAACGGCTTGAGTTCGTGTGACAGGGACAGCCCAGGACAGAATCAGGAGCCAGACATGCTGAAACCCAGTTCCACCACCTACATCTGTGACCTTGGACGAGTTACTGAACGTCTCTGTTCTTCATGTCCCTAACAAACTGAGGATAGTAAGAGGTTCTGCCTTGGTGTGCCTCCCCTGCAGGGACACTGCTGAGAAAAAGAGTCATCCTTCCCAAATAAATACAATAAGCCAAGAAATACAGGAATTCATGCACCTTACTGTTTATGATGAAGCTAAAGTCTGCATCAATGTCAGGGTACAGCGTATTCAAAGGAAAACATTAATAAATAATAGCACTGGTTATGTGCAAAAGTGTCAAAATAAAAAAAAAAAAAAAAGATACCCAAATGACTGAAGATTCTGAAAGAATGAAACAAAATTGCTCTTTAAACAGTACAATACCAAAGGCTCCTCAGAGATGAGGTGTCATTGGTAGTAACAGTGGAGGGATGAAGTGGGGTACTTGTAGGGTTGAGTCCTACAGGGCTGAAGCTTGCATCTCTGTTATTTCTTCCAGTCCTTTTCAGCCGGGAAGCCAACTCCAGGAGATGGAGTAATTTTGACTTATGCAAACAACCAAGTGCCTTCTAGACACCTCTACTTTGCTATGTTTTTTTCTTTTTTTTTTTAAATCAATCCCGTTGAAACAACTAAGCAAAAACAAGCCGTCTCAAATAGCTCTCTGTCTTCACAGCAAATTAGAATCACAGTTACGTGGTACTTCTCATCATAAAAAACCATGAGCATGTTTCACCCCTTCTCTGCCTTCCAGCCAGCCCGGAAGTCATTCTGGGCAGCGAACCCAATTACTCATCCATTCATGGGTTCGGCAAATATTTAGAAGTTGCTTTATTGAAGGCACAAAGGCATTGGTGGTTGAGTAGTAGAATTCTTGCCTTCTAAGTGGGTGACTCAGTTTTGATTTGTGGCGAGTACACCTTATCCATAGCTACCACCCATCTGTCAGTGAAGGTTTGTATGTTGCTATGATGCTAAACAGATTTCAGCAGAGCTTCCAGACTAAGATGGACTAGGATAAAAGGCCTGGTGATCTACTTCTGAAAACGAGCCAGTGAAAACCCAGTGGATCACAACGGTCCAATTTGCTGCTGACCTTGGGAATAGAGGAGGATAGGGCAGCGTTTTGTTCCACTGTGCATGGGGCTCCCTTGTGTTGGGGGCCAACTCGACAGCAGCTAACAACAGCAACGACTGTTCCAGGCACAATGCCGTGGGCTGGGGGTATAGTAATGAGCAAAACCAGTGAAGGTCTTGCCTTTTTGGGAATTCATAGTCTAGTGGAGGCATCAGATATCAAACACAAAATCACACAAATAGCCACTTAATCATAAGCTCTGATAAGTTTGTAACTGAGAAAAACAGGGTACTATGAGAATATCTGGCAGTTCGAATCCACCAGCTGCCCTTGGAAACTTTATGCAACAGTTCTACTCCATCCCATCAGGTTGTTATGAGTTGGAATCAACTCATTGGCAATGGATTTTTTTTTTTTTTTTATGAGAACATCTAACAAGGAGATCTATTAAGGGCTCAGAGAAAGGCTCTCTGATGAAGTGACTTTTACGCTAAGATATGCAGTATAAATGGGAATTTGCCAGGCAAAGGGTAGGGGAAAGCAGCCCAGGAATGAGGAATAGTCTATGCCAAGACCCTGAGGCAGGAAGGAGGGTAACTCCTGCCAGTAACTGAGAGAAGGCCAGCATGGCGCAAGCATAATGTGCAAGAGAGAAAATGGCATGGAGTGAGGCCAGAGGGGCAAATGATGGCTAAGTCATGCAGGGCCTTTTAGGCCATTGTAAGGATTTGAATGTTCTGCTACATTTAATGGGAAACCTATGAAGGATTTTGTGCAGAAAGCGGGTGCGCGGTGATGGTGGAGGTGGTGGGATGGTAGGGTAGCGTGTGACATGAATTGTATGATCTGCATTCCAACATCAATCCAAGGGTTTCCAATGTGTATTGTTGAAACCTCAACAAGCACTAAATCTGTAGATTAGAAGCTTGCAAACCTGACTTCCAGGCTCAGTTCTGCTCCTGTGCGCTGTCTCCATAGACCTAAACTCAGGTTTTAGTTGTGAAATAAGTGATTGGATTTGAACTAGACCAGTGGTCTTGACTGGGGCCGGATAGCTCCATATTTGGGGACTTTTATTTTACAAGTTTGAGGGGTGTTTTTGCTTGTCTTCACTGATTGGGGGGCACAGTTGACATTGGGTGGACAGGTCCTAGGGACACTAGATATCCTACAATGAGGACACCCCCCACAGTAGAGCATTTTTTTCTGTCCCACACAGTTTTCCAATACTACACCAGTCATTCATGTAGGCAGAAAACCTGCTTATAATTATCTAAGCCTAACTCCATTTTACACTTATAATACACAAGATTTTTGCATGTTTTTAATAAGCCCTGAATTTTCCGGGAATGCAACCACCGTGAAAACTGAAGGAGATGGTGCTTTGTTTGGTTTGGAACTTCCCCAAAGGTTGTTCACCATTTTGGAAAATTGACTCACCAATGGCAACGCTGCTTATGGTATTTGAGTCTCCAAAACAAAATACTTATATCAGTCTGTAATTGTGTCTGCCTCATTCATGGAGATTCTACATACAGGTGTAAGCATCTGACCACTTCATTATTCTAGGCTTCTAGAACAGTCATGCCTGAGCATTTGTATACTGAAATGTTTATTATTGTATCATAGATTGCTTTCCTTTTATTTCCCCTTTACATCAATATAGGGCAATATATTGAATTTTCTCTGATCATGTATACAGGTAAATTATATCATCTATAAACTTCATTTCAGAATAGTAAAGGAGGTAGTAAGTAGAAAATATTTATTATAAAAAAGAAGTGTTGGGTCTGATAAAGTTGAGAACAACTGGACAAATCTGTTCAGTGCTGTAAAATGCTACAGTTTTAGGAATCTAGCTACTTAGTTTCTTGATGGTCTTTCGGTAACTTTAACATGTAGAGAATTCTGTGTAAAAATTATACTTTGTTAAATAATATAGAGAGTTAGCAAGGTTAACATTAGTGATATGTCATGTTGGTATCATGACTTGATATGATATGATGAAAAGTATAGTTCACTTTTGTGGTATTCTTCCCAAAACCCATAACCCCAGTCTAATGATGTGGGAAAAAAATCAGACAAACTCAATGGAATATACCCATGTTAATTTCTTAGGTTTAACAAACATACCGTAGTTATGTAAGATTCTCACATTAGGAGAGACTGGGCAAGGAGTATTCAGGAATTCTCTGTACTATATAATTTTTCTATAAATCTAAAATCAACACCCCATTAAAAAAAAGTTTAGCTTTTTAAAATGTAGAAAGACATTGTCAGTTGCCATCAAGTCGATTCTGACTCACGGTGACCCACTGTAAGTTGGAGTAGAACTGTGCTCCGTAAGGTTTTCTGTGGCTGATTTTTCAGAAGTAGATTGCCAGGCCTTTCTTCCGAGGAACTCTGGGTCGATTTTAACCTCCAACTTTTCAGTTAGCAGCCAAGCATGTTAACCGTTTGCACCCCCCAGGGACTCCAGAAAGATATCTATAAAACCAAAAAACCAAAACTGTTGCTGAGTAGTCAGTTCCAACTCACGGCAATCCCATGTGTTACAGAATAGAACTGTGCCACAGGGTTTTCTTGGCTGTGATCTTTACAGAAACTGATCGCCAGGCCTCTCTTCCTGGCACTGCTGGGTGAGTTCGAACTGCCAACCTTTAGGTTAGTAGTCACACACAAACTGTTTGCACCTACTAGGGACATAGAAAGACGTTACAGAGTCCATATTTAAACAGAATTTAAGGATTTTTTCCCAAAGATACACAGTAACCATCACAAGGAAAGACAAGGAAAATGGAAGACATCTGCATCCTCCCTGTGTCCTCATGCTCCAGGGTTCATGTACAGAGACAACAAAGGTTTCACAGGAAACACTCCCAACTAACATAGAACATTAACATCCACAGTGAATACACATGTGCCCAGGAGACAGGATGGAGATGGAGTAAACAGAGTGGGAGGGTTCAACAGATGAACTGAGATCAAGCTTTGAAGGCGCTAAGGGATATTTCCGGCAAGACAGAGAGGCTGATTGACAGAAGCAAAAACAGGGACTAGTAAGCGGGCTATTCCTGGGAAAAGTTTATGTCACGTAGTGACGAGATGTGGGCGTAATAAGAATAATAATAGCAAATACTTAAATACCACTTTCTATGTATTAGGCACTGTCCTACATGTTTTGTGTATGTTAACTCATTTAATCCCCAAACAAGGTAGTATTATTGCCTCTATTTTAATGGGTAAGGAAACTGAGGTGCAGAGAGTCTTGCCTATGTATTAGGATGAACCCTATGAAATTGCCATTTTTTGTAGGTCAAAAAAGGTCTATTCTCAGCAAGTTCATATGGATTGACCTAATAAGCAACTTTCCTAAGGCACACAGCTATTTGAGAGAGGCAGAGCTGGGCTTTGAGCCCTGGCAGCTGGGCTTTGAGCCTTGGCTCCAGAACCTGGGCTGCAGGCCTGCAAGCTATAGTAGCCTTTACAAAAATGGCCAGCGTTTGCTGAGAGCTCAGTATGTGCTAAGAGCTTTACATGTGTCATCAACAACATGGATCTTCACAACAACACTCTTGAGGTAGGTATGATTATTACCCAATTTATAGCTTAGGAAATTGAGGCCCGAGAAGCTTAAGGTTACACAGCTAATAAACGGCAGAGCTGGGATTTGAACACAGGCCAACTGGCTCCAGAACTTGGGTCCTAGCTCTCTGCCTCTGTATGTGTGGCAGGATTTGGACTAAGACAAGCTTTCACTGTAGTTCGATAGTCAAGCCTCAAAGCAGATGCTAAGGGCTTTGCATATAGCAGGCCATGGAGGAGGGAGACTTTCTATTTTCTAGCCAGCTCAAAATGATTGATACTGTTATTCAAGTAGAATAGAACATTTGCCTCATAATCTCTCCAAAAATAAGTAAGGATGTAAAAGAAGAAGGAAAGATGGTAGAGAGAAAGACTAGTAGATAGACTATAAAAGATACTTCAAGTCTTCCCACCCTGGAGATATTTGACACTGAATATTTTATTTGCAATCAGCCAGCTTTCTCCCTACTCTTAGCTGATTCACTGGTCATTCAATGGACATTTGGTACTTGAATCTACTCTATCAAATTGTTAAGGGGTCATGTCACAATGGCCCAGTATTCAATCTACTTAATTTACACCAGGATTTTCTTTGGCAGAGAGGAAAAAATAGCAGAATGTTGCTCTCGAGCAAATTTATTTTTAAAAATATCACTTAATAATATGGCCTAAAACTTTACTAATTCTAACTAAGAGGGAGGGTGAATCCGAATTAGCAGAAAAATCTCAATTATAAAATTTTTTAAAATGCAATCCCATTAGTTTTATATGTATACAATATCTTAAATTAGTCTAGCTATGTATTTCCTAGCAAGAAGATCCTACACAAATAAAAAGTTCCAGAATTTAAGTAACTTTAATCTTGAGCTCTAAGCAATTCAGACTGCCAAATCCACACAAAGATAGAAACATCCTTAACTTCATCTCTTTAGGTCTCAAAATAGAGAAAATTAAGTCCTATGAGCCATCGTCCATGGATCAGTATTCTGGGTCAGTTTCATGGGAACATAGACTGGAGACAAACTTAATGAGGTATAAGTTTTAAAATATTAATTAATATTTTACACCTAGCTAGTGAGAGGCAGAGCCTGGATTCAAACCGAACATTCCATCATCTTCACGACCACCACTGTGCTGTTTCTCATGGTGAGGGAGCTGAGAGTTATTTTAAAGGCAAGATGGTTGGAATGCCCAGACATCTGTATTTACACTTAATTAATTAATGCAATGAAATGAAACGAGCACTGCAAGGGATAGATGAGTCCTATCGTTCTGCCCACTTGGCCCTGTATACCTGCCATTGTTATGAGTATTCTAGGGGGGCAGAGCCATCTCCTGGATGGACATACCTTGGTGAACATCTTAATTTGTCTCAGATGCTGACATACAGACTTCCACCTGTTGATAAGGCCAAATCCATTTGCTTGGTATTCCTCAACTCAACATTGCTGGTTCCTGTTGTAGTATGGAACGAGTTGGAGCAGTGCATATCCATGGCAACTGTCCACATAACTAGTCCTTCATTCACCTAGAAATGTGAAATAATAGGCTATTCTTTGTGATACACAGCAAAACAAGATTTCACATATGTTATTTTCTGCTGGTTTTCAACCTGTTCTCAGCGGAGATCCTGCTGCAGAGCCAACCCTTTCATACTAAATGAGGCTATCAGTCAAGGTGAATGCAAATAGTTATGACTAAGCAAGCTGCTTCTTTGGGCCCACCTACACAGTCTAGTAAATGGAGAGGCTTCTATCTCCATGGATTAAAACCGGACTGTGTACACAGTTAACCAGGATAAATAAGATCTAAAGAGGAATTAAAGTCGAGATTTTAAGTCTGTGGGGTGAATCACCTTGCCCAACATATTGTGAATGAATGATAATTCCTAGCCTGAAATTGTTCATGCCCCTTCCAAAGCACATCATTGGACAACATATAAAAAAGAAAACTGGACTTTTGTTTTTTTATTATATTTGCAGTGATCAGTTTTCCATTTACATTGAATATATTATATACATAGACATGAGGCTAAAACAAGCATGTCAGCCAAACATCACTTATGGTAGAACTTACCTTCAAAAATCTTTAGACCATGCAAGAGTTTTGCCTATGAACCTCATCATTTGAAGCCAGTGACCCAGACAGAAGAACATAAGGAAGTCTAAATGCAGATATCTAGGCATTCAAACCATCCTGCCTTTAAAATAACTCTCAGCTCTGTCACCATGAGAAACGGCACATGTGGTGGTGAAGACGATGGAATCTTAGGTCTGAATCCAGGTTCTGCCTCTTACTAGCTGTGTGTCATTGGGTGAGTTACTTACTCCTTTTGCCTCAGTTTACTCATCTATAAAATGGGCATGATAATAGTACCTACATCTCATAGTTATTATGAGTTAAAATGTATGAAGCATGTAAACCAAAAATATCCCCTGAAGTCTTCTTTAAACCAAACAATAGGTTAGCTTAATTAGTACAAAATGTCTGCCTTGAGCATTATGCTCTTTTAAGAACTATCTATATGAGATCAAAGTGACAATAACATCTCGAAAGATTAGATAGGAACCTTAGGGGGCAGTGAGTTTATGCTAATGGGGGAGGAACAACTCAGAAAAGGAGGGTAAGAATACTTGCACAACCCGAAGAATATGATCAATGTCACTGAATTGTACATGTAGAAACGGTTGAATTGGTGTATGTTTTGCCGTGTATATTCTCAACAACAACAACAACAAAAAAAATACTTTGGTGAAGGGTAAGACAGTACACAATACTGGGGAAGCCAGCAGAGCTTGTACAAGGAAAAGTCATGGAAGCTCCACAGACACATCCAAACTCCCTGAGGGACTGAATTGCTGGGTGGAGGGCTGTGG
>NW_004443974.1:19175663-19177996 GCF_000243295.1 Trichechus manatus latirostris | reverse complement strand
CCAGGGACAAGGACTAGAAAGCAAGAGGAGACAGGAAAGCTGGTAATAGGGAACCCAAGGTTGAGATGGGACAGTGATGACATGTTGTAAGGTTGTTAACCATTGTCATAAAACAATATGTGTACTGTTTAATGAGAAACTATTCTGTAAACCTTCATCTAAAGTACAATTAAAAAAAAAAACTTGAAAAAAATAGATACAGACATTTCAATAGAGTAATTTATCAGTGTGTTTCATATTCATTAACCCGGTTAATATACCATTGTAGACATTTTATCTTAGAGTACAATCGTGTATGTGCATAGACATGTTATACAAGAATCTCCATTACAGCATTATTTAAAATATAAAAAATTAAAAACAACATCTATATGTGAGCAGTTAAATAAACTGTAAGTATTTGTAATGTGAAACACTCTGACGTCATTAAAATTATGTCATGGATTTTCTTTTAATGTATGAAGCATGCCGAATAATGCTGAGGATATAGCAAGTGCTTTATGGGTATTTGCTAAATGAAATTTTTAAAAATTCTAAAGTGTTTCCTGCAGTGTTTACACTATTTTGTCTTAATGACCAGCCTCTATACCTTTAATACCTTTCTACCAATGTGTTTGTTATTGTAATGATCCAATGAGATAATATATGTAAAAGCACCTGGCATAGAGCTTAAGCCATCCATCTCTAGGACGGTTGCTACCAGAATTGTTTGCTAGGTAATTATAAATGTTTCCTGTACTTTAGATTGAACCGTGTTTCACCTGAGCCATATCAACCCTGTTCTTTGAAAAGTTGTAGAGAAAAACTTGGCCATCTTTCTTGTGTCTGTATAAGGTGGTACATCTGTCATGGCCCCAATGAACAATTATCACTTATATTCCACTAGACATTGGTTTTATGTCCCCTTAAGTAGAATTGCATCCTGCACAGGGATTTGACTGTAGTCAGTTCACACATTAAATGCATGCATGAGGCTACTCCTCTGTATCTCCTTAGCTAGTTCAAGAATCAAGCTGAACTTGACTCTGTAACTTTTTTTTTGAGCTCTCTGCTCTTGCCTCTGTCCTGTGTGGGTGTACTTGTACGTGTGGTGTTGCTGGGTGCTGACGAGTCGATTCCTACTCATATCAACCTCATGTGACAGAGTAGAACTGCCCATAGGGTTTTCTTGTTTGTAATCTTTATGGAAGCAGATCACCAGGTCTTTCTCCCATGGAGTTGCTAGATGGGTTCGAACCATCAACCTTTCAGTTAGCAGCCGAGGGCTTATGTGTGTATATGTGTGATCCTTGAGACTACAGCACATAGCCTGCACATTATCCCTCCCCTTCTTACTAAATAGTGGAAAAAGGGAAACAGAACATTCCGTTACAGATCCCCCACAATTGCTCCCCACAAGGGCTGTTCCACCAGAGCCCAGGGAACAGGCTTTGTGTCGCAATTAGATAGGGGATGTGAGTAGAAAAAGCCCAACTTGTTTCCTTTCTACGTGAGACCCAGAAACCAGCCAATTTTTATACTGCTGTGGTTTAGATTTAGGACTTTCCCACAGGTCTATTCAAATCAACTTGGCCGAAGAAAATGCTGCACACAGAGCGTTGTTCCTAATGAAGCTGCAAGAAGCATTGGCTTGTTCAGAATATGATGGCCATATTTTTAAAAACCACACTTAGGTCAGCTTTCACACGTCACTAGTGTATAAACTGGAGTGTTTGTGTGACGGTAAGGTAAAGCCATCTTATTTTCAAAAACTGAGTATTTTCACTCAGTTGATCATTTGTAAAAGCCGTGGCATCTTTGTGTTGTTTGTTCCAGGCCTACGAGAAAAATCCAGATTTCACGAAAGCCATCTCTTCCACTTAAAAAGGAAGTAACAACCTCCATATCTTCATGAAGGAGGAAAATGAGAATTTAAATCTAGTTTTTGTTTTCTTATGCTTTGTGATAGATATGCACACTGTTGAGTAAAACTGCCCAGAGATTTTCTGACTAACCACTGATGACAGCTCTTAGTTGTGTTTCCTGCCGCAGAAAAGGTTAAGATACTTTAGGCATGGAGGAGTTTTGTCTGTGCCTAAGCTTATGGTTCTTTGCCACAGCAGGTGCAGTAAGCAGTCCGTGCTACACAGCAACCACTAAGGGGTTTAGCTGCAATGAGAAAAGCTCGGATTGTACTCTGAAGTCATCAGTAAGAACCTTCTTCCTGCTCCCAAGCCTCATACTGTGAGGTTTTCTCGTATCTGTAAAAGTTGATTTTACTCAAATCAGATGAGAAACCAGCTTTCCCTTGGCTGGCTGCTGTTTGGCCAATAAAGGCAGGGGGAGATGTTGAC
>NW_004443974.1:19168327-19175563 GCF_000243295.1 Trichechus manatus latirostris | reverse complement strand
CAATTAGATAGGGGATGTGAGTAGAAAAAGCCCAACTTGTTTCCTTTCTACGTGAGACCCAGAAACCAGCCAATTTTTATACTGCTGTGGTTTAGATTTAGGACTTTCCCACAGGTCTATTCAAATCAACTTGGCCGAAGAAAATGCTGCACACAGAGCGTTGTTCCTAATGAAGCTGCAAGAAGCATTGGCTTGTTCAGAATATGATGGCCATATTTTTAAAAACCACACTTAGGTCAGCTTTCACACGTCACTAGTGTATAAACTGGAGTGTTTGTGTGACGGTAAGGTAAAGCCATCTTATTTTCAAAAACTGAGTATTTTCACTCAGTTGATCATTTGTAAAAGCCGTGGCATCTTTGTGTTGTTTGTTCCAGGCCTACGAGAAAAATCCAGATTTCACGAAAGCCATCTCTTCCACTTAAAAAGGAAGTAACAACCTCCATATCTTCATGAAGGAGGAAAATGAGAATTTAAATCTAGTTTTTGTTTTCTTATGCTTTGTGATAGATATGCACACTGTTGAGTAAAACTGCCCAGAGATTTTCTGACTAACCACTGATGACAGCTCTTAGTTGTGTTTCCTGCCGCAGAAAAGGTTAAGATACTTTAGGCATGGAGGAGTTTTGTCTGTGCCTAAGCTTATGGTTCTTTGCCACAGCAGGTGCAGTAAGCAGTCCGTGCTACACAGCAACCACTAAGGGGTTTAGCTGCAATGAGAAAAGCTCGGATTGTACTCTGAAGTCATCAGTAAGAACCTTCTTCCTGCTCCCAAGCCTCATACTGTGAGGTTTTCTCGTATCTGTAAAAGTTGATTTTACTCAAATCAGATGAGAAACCAGCTTTCCCTTGGCTGGCTGCTGTTTGGCCAATAAAGGCAGGGGGAGATGTTGACGTGAGTGGGATTGAGAGAAAGCCAGAGTGAGGCCTGGCACCGATTTTTATTAGCCCTCCATTTCTTTACAGCGCTGTTGCTATTAGTTGTCACAGAGTCGACTCTGACTCATGGCGTGTACAACAGAATGAAACTTTGCCCAGTCTTGCGCTGTCTTCTTCGTTGTTGGTACGCTCCCAAGTCCATTGTTGCAGCCGCTGTGTATGTTGAATGCCTTTCAACCTAGGGGGCTCATCTTCCAGCACTATATCGGACAATACTCTGTTGTCATCCATAGAGTTTTCATTGGCTGATTTTTGGAAGTAGATTGCCAAGCCTTTCTTCGTAGTCTGTCTTAGTCTGGAAGTTCCACTGAAACCTGTCCACCATAGGTGACCCTGCTGGTATTTGAAATACTGGTGGCATAGCTTCCAGCATCATGCAAGCCACCACAGTACAACAAATTGACAGACAGATGTAAAAGGGTGTCTGAGAGTTAATGTTGCAGACTGCAGAGGGCCAAAATTCAGCTGCCTTCATCCTCCCTGCCCCACAATCTGTAGGGAGTTGTTCCCTATCTCATTTAAGGGCATTAGGGATCTACTAGAAAAAATAGAAGTCATGAATAAAGGGCTTAGTAGAGCAAGAAACCGTCTGGCCGGAAGGAGCTGGAATGGATGAAGGGGAATGAGTCCATTCCTTTAATACACCCAATAAAGGTTTACAATAAATAATAATGCATTATCGTTACATGTTTACCTCAGCTGAGCCTGATTTGTTCACGTGAGGTCCTTCCAAAGATCTGTGAGGCCCCACGTGATGCGTCTCCCTCCATCCACCCCTTAGCGCTCTTTCCTTTCTGTTATTCTGAACTCCTGCATTTCTTCTCCAGCACAGGAAGCTGCTGGTGGTTCCTAGAACACAGCAGGTGCACTTCTGCCTCAGGGACTTTGCCCTCACAGTGCCAGCTCCCTCATCGAAGACTGGAGTCTTGGTTCCCATCTTGCCCCCTCCATGAGGCCTCTCAGCCCACCCCCTACACACTCTCAATGCTCTTGTCCTGCTTTTTATCTTTTTCTTTTTATTCACACTACTTAATTTACTTATTTATTATGATATTGTTTGTTTTCTGTCCACCCACACCCACCCCCAATGTAGGTTCCGTAAGGGTGAGAATCTTTAATGTTTTGTTCTCTCATATATCCCAAGCACTTGGAACAGTATCTGGTACATATTGTCGTTGTTGTTGTTAGGTGCCATTGAGTCGGTTACGACTCATAGCCATCCCATGTACAACAGAACGAAACACTTCCCGGTCCTGCACCATCCTCACAATCGTGGTTATGTTTGAGCCCACTGTTGCAGCCACTGTGTCAATCCATCACGTCGGGGTCATCTGGCACATAGTAAAAACCAAACACCAAACCTGTTGCCATCGAGTGTGTTCCAGCTCCTGGCAACCCCATGTGCTACAGAGTAGAACTGAGATCAATAGGGTTTTCTTGGCTGTAATCTTTACAGAAGCAGATTGCCAGGTCTTTCTTCTGCAGCACCACTGAGCGGGTTCGAACCACCATCCTTTCGATTTGTAGCCGAGCACAAACTGTTTGCACCACCCAGGCACATAGTAGGGGGCTCAATACTTGGTGAATCAATGATGAGAGGAGCCGGGCATGTGTCATTATAACCACTAATATTATTTCTGTTATCATCGTTATATCAGGCTTAGAGAGAGGACACTGAGGCTCAGACCCATTAAATGGCTTACCAAGAGTACGTAGATTGTAAAATGTCAGATTGAAAACTCAAGCTGAACTCATCCAAGGTGAATGCCCTGCGTCTACCCATGTCAAGGAATGATTTAGTAAGTTGGATCAGCAGTGGACAGATACCAAAGGAGGAAACATAGGATAATGTCATCATTTAAAATATCCAAACCACGATGAACAAAAAAGTGCCTTTCCCATGCTTCCCCTCTTTTTCCATTTGATGGGCGTATGAGTTTGTTATTTTTAACAGATATAAATCTGCCAAGATGAACATGTTTATTTGAAACGACGTGCGTCAGTGTTGCTGTAGGAAAGAAAAAAGTTATTAGTCTGCTGTACGAGGGTGTACTGTCACCCAATTATTTTATTACAATAAAAATGTTGTTTATATCCAGCGTGCGGTTGAACTCATTATCACAACATGATAGCACGTGATTGCCGCTCAAATCTGAGCTCCTGCCAAAAGCCGTGTAGGTTCTAAGCAGAACATGGGCTGAATACTTTCTGGATTTCTTTGCTGTTGAGGGGCATTGGTTAAATGTCACATTTTAACAGTAAGCAGAGCAAAGTGGGCAGCCTGGACTTAAAAAGAGAAGGCAGGGAGAGCAGGGCCTCAGATCTAGAGGGCAGACAGTAGGCTCAGCGAGCAGAGTTCGCAGCAGATCAGACTTAGGAGCGTGAGCTGGAGTACAAATGGAGATCTTGCAGTAATGCTTGTCAGGGAATTTGTAAATAACGTCAGCAAGAACTTGTGTTTGCTTAAGTATGAGGTCCTGAATGTTAGGGGCACACTGATTGTTTCCGTAGATGTCACATACCCCTTGGGGGCAATCCAATGGGATTTGGAGGGAGCCATGGTTCATTTCTGTCAAGCTAGGATAGCCTCGTGCCTGTGATGTGCATCTGCACAGAAATGGGCACAGCCTGGTTCACTGTACAGAGCCTTCTAGGCACAGAGAGCACTGGTGTGAGGTTGCTGTTTTCTCTTTATAAGACAGCCCCTCTCGAAGTGGGCTCTGTCTCTTTCTCCTTCAGAGCAGAAGAGTTTCTGGAAAATCATCCAATCCCATTTTAAACAAAAACAACAAACATATTCCTTAAGGCATGGCTTGGAGGCTAAGGTCATGTGGACCCACAAGGCAAAGCTTCCGAGGTTAAGGCAATGAGAATGGACTCAAGCCCCCTGCACCTGGGATGGAAGGGCTGACCTGGAAGGTTTAAGGCTACAGCGTGAGGAGTGGGGATGAGAGAGTATCGCAATCAAGAATTACAGGGAAGGTGGACAGTCACATGAAAATGTGGAAGAATTCATCAGTCCTTCGAGTTTTTTTCTGTTTTTTTTTTTTTTTAAGAAGAAGAAAATAGCTTATCTAATCCTATTTCTAATTATATTTTGTTTAGGAATGTGTAATGACGACAGAGGTGAGCCCTCAGTAAAATTGTGAGTTAAATGGTTTTTCTTTCCGTGCTTCCAGCCCTTCCCTGAGCCCCCTTCTCTCTCCCGTCACTAGCCCCCTTCCTAAGGGCGCAAGTTCCCAGCTTTCTGGCTCTTTGCCTCCTCTATTGCAAACTACTAGCCTGAGGAGCTGATTCTAAGGTGTTAATGACTTTGTCCTAGACTAGAGAGAGATGTTGAGTGCCCGAAAACAAAACTCACTCAAACTAGATCAAATATAGGGATTTACTCTACGCTTGTCTTAAGTTGCCTAGTGCTGCAGCAACACAAATAGCACAGGTGGGTGGCTTTAAATAACAAGAACTGATTATCTCATAGTTTTGGAGGCTAGAAGTCCAAATCAGGACACTGCTGTAGGGAAGGGTCTTTCTTTGTCTACAGGCCTCAGAAGAAAGGCCTGGTGATCTACTTCAGAAAAATCAACCCTTGAAAACTCTGTGTCAGTTCTACTCTGACACACGTGGGGTCGCCATGAGTCAGAATCAACTCAATGGCAACTGGTTACTGGTAAGACTCTTTGATTAGGAACCTTCTTAGAAAGGTATAGCCATACAAAGGGAGGCATCTCCAGTTGTCTCGCTGAGGAAAGCATTGTCAGAAAGGGGTCAAAGAGCAGAGCTATCCAAATCGAATTCATCCTTGCAATAAGCCACAGGAGCCATGCTGATGTCTTTCTAAATCCTCTGTGGCAAACCAGATGGATTTTCAAAAGGAGGTGGAGAAATCCTCTTTATCTCCTTACCTTTTCAAGCTGGATTTTTAGTTGAAAATCTCTTTAAACAAAAAAATAGGATAAATGTAGTCGGACACTCAGCTAAGCTTTTTATTCCATTGCCTGTGATTGGGAATAAGCTTTTGTGATATTTCTTCAGACAAGAGAGGACAATCTTCAAGAAATATCCTTCTTAATATTTTTAAGGATGACGTGGATTCTATCAAAATGGGTTGGTGTGTCATTTTAAACTACTCTGTCTTTTTGAGAACAAGGTTATAGTGCGTTAAATAAATAAACACTTCTTTTCCCCACATATCATAGAACTAAATAAAAAAGGCAAGTGCCCCATCATCTTTGAGACGTGGGAGCCCACACCTGATGTTTATGATTTGAATTGAATGTGTTTCTCCACACTTAGAATTTTAAAGTTCATCATACATCTGTTACCTCACTTGAACAGTTCAGGCCAAGTTATCCTTGTCAGTGGGAACAAGAAAAATTCAAGTGCCTACAAAACTGTGTCCATAACTAAGAGAACACTCTCAACCCTTTGTTGGCTCTTTCTTCAGAGGCACAGAAATAAAGAGATTTTTGTGGTCGAGCAGGCTTGTGTGGACATCCTGACTTTGTTCTTACTGACTATAAGATGTTGACCAAGATACTCCAAGATATTCCAAGCCTCAGTTCTTCATCTGTGAAATTGGGATAATAATACCTACCATGTCAAAATGTTAGAGATTAAAATAAGGTGATGTAAGTAAAGCTTGCAGCACAGAGACTTGCATCTAAGCATGCAATAATAGATGGTCACTGCTGTTGGTAACTGCCGTTGAGTTGCTCTGATGCATGGCGACTCGTGTACAACAGAACAAAGCATTGCTCAGTCCTGCGCCATCTTCACAATTGTTGGTATGCTAGATTCTATTGTTGTGGCTACTGTGTATTTTGAGCGCCTTTCAACCTAGGGGCTCATCTTCTGGCACTATATCAGACAATATTCTGTTGTGATCCATAGGGTTTTCATAGCTAATTTTCAGAAGTAGATCACAGGTCTTTCTTCCTAGTCTGCCTTAGTGGAAGCTCTCTGAGACCTGTCCTCTGTGGGGGACCCTGCTAGTATTTCAAATACTGGTGGCATAGCTTCCAGCATCATGTCAACATGCAAGCCACCACAATCTGACAAACTGATAGATGGGCAGTGGAGATGGTCACTATTATTATTATATTGAAAAGGTCACATAAGATGGAGCAGAGTACATACAAGCTGTGGGGTCAGAGAGAGGGTATGGCCCTCTTTATTCATAATTACATCTCCAGTGGCAATTCCAACTGGCACATAGCAGGAACTCAGTATTTATCAGATGAATGAGTGAATGGCTCTGGCATTACCCGTTATTAGCTGTGTGATCTTGGGCAAGACATTTCACCCCTCTGCACCTGTTTGCTCAACTGAAACAAGGATGATACATTTTATACAAAGCCACTAAACCAAACCAAACCAAATTCATTGCCATCAAGTCAATTCCGACACATACTGACCCTATAGGACAGAGTAGATCTGCCCCATGGGATTTCCAAGGAGCAGCTGGTGGATTCGAACTGCTGACCTTTTGGTTAGCAGTTGTAGCTCTTAACCACTGTGCCACCAGGGCTCCACAAAACCACTAGGAAGCTTACATGCAATGACAGACGTAAATGCCTGGCACAGACTGGCTCAGACTATGCTTTTAACAGATGTTTATTCCCAAACCTCCACTGTCCTTCACTTTTGAGGATCCCAGATAAAGGAAGAGCTGAGATCAGCATTTCCTAGTGAAGCAACCATTTTTAAAAGTTACCTTTTAAAGTAAGGAGTGTCCAGGGTTCCAGAATATGAGAGAGAAGTCCTACAGCACCCTTAGGATGGTCCCTCATTCAGAAATGTAAAGACTGAGATAAGCAGTGTCTTAGTTATCTAGTGCTGCTATAACAGAAATGCCACAAGTGGATGGCTTTAACAAACTGAAGTTTATTCTTTCACAGTCTAGTAGGCTAGAAGTCCAAAGCCAGGGTGTCAGCTCCAGGGGAAGGCTTTCTCCCTCTGTTGGCTCTGAAGGAAGGTCCTTGTCATCAATCTTTCTCTGAACTAGGATCTTCTCAGCGCAGGGACGACGGGTCCAAAGGATACATTATGCTCCCGTTGCTTCTTTCTTGGTGGTATGAGGTCCCCATGTCCCTCTGCTCACTTCTCTCTTTTATGTCTCAAAAGAGATTGGCTTAAGACACAATCTAATCTTGTAGGTCTCATCAACATAACTGCAGCTAATTCATCTTATTAGCATCATAGTGATAGGATTTACAACACATAGGAAAATCACATCAGATGACAAAATGGTGGACAATCACACAATACTGGGAATTGTGGCCTAGCCAAATTGATACA
>NW_004443974.1:19163019-19163915 GCF_000243295.1 Trichechus manatus latirostris | reverse complement strand
CTCTTCAAAAACTTAGAAGAGGAAGGAACACTATCAAACTTTTTCTATGAAGCCAGCATAACCTGATACCTAAACTAGGCAAAGACATTACACATAAGAAAATTATAGACAAATATCCCTTATGAACATAGATGCAAAAATTTTCAAAAAATTCTAGCCAACAGAGTTCAGCGACATATCAAAAAAATTATACACCATGATCCAGTGCGATTCATACCAGGATTACAAGGATGGTTCAACATCGGAAAATCAATCAATGTAATCCACCACATAAATAAAACTAAGTAAAAGAACCATATGATCATTTCAATTGATGCAGAAAAGGCATTTGATAAAGTTTGACGCCCTTTCCTGATAAAAACTCTCATCAAAATAAGAATAGAAGGGAAATTTCTCAACATAATTAACATAATGCAAAACCAACAGCAACATTATACTCAACAAAGAAAGGCTTAGAGCCTTCCCTTGGAGAACAGGAATGAGACAAGGATGCCCATTATCACCACTCTTATTCAACATTGTACTGGAATTTCTAGCAAGAGAAATAAAATGTATCCAGACAGGAAATGAAGAAGTAAAACTACCTCTATTTGCAAATGATATGATCCTATACGTAGAAGACCCTAAAGATTCCACAAGAAAACTGCTAGAACCAATAGAAGAATTTAGCAATGTTGCAGAGTATAAGATTAACACACAGAAATACGTTGGTTTCCTCTACACTAACAAAGACCACTCCAAAAAAGAAATCAAGAAAACAATACCATTTACAATAGCCCCAAATCAATAAAATACCTAGGAATTAACCTAACCAGGGACATAAAAGACTTATACAATGAAAATTATAAAACACTACTGCAGGAGACTAAAAGAGACCTACAAAGCCCTGGCCTGGG
>NW_004443974.1:19158844-19161135 GCF_000243295.1 Trichechus manatus latirostris | reverse complement strand
CAAATCAGAACTACAATGAGATACCATCTCACCCTGACATTATTGGTACTAATCAAGAAGAACAGAAAATAACAAAGATTGGACAGGTTGCAGGGAGATTGGAACTCTTATGCACTGCTTGTGGGAGTGTAAAATTGTGCAACTACTATGGAAAACAATATGGCACCTCCTTAAAAATAGAAACACCATACAATCCAGCTATCCCACTGCTAGGAATATATCCTAGAGAAATAAGAACTGTCACACGAATAGACATATGCACATCCATGTTCATTGCAGCATTACTCACAATAGAAAAAAGATGGAAACAACCTAAATGCCCATCAACAAATAAATGGATAAACAAATTATGGTGCATACATAGAGTGGAATACTACACAACGATAAAGAACAATGACAAAAACAAGAAACATCTCACAACATGGATGATCCAGAAGGCATTATGCTGAGTGAAATAAGTCAATCACAGAAGGAAAAATATTGCATGAGACCACTATTTTAAAAAATCAAGAAAAGGTTTACACACAGAAGAAAAAAATCTTTGATGGCAAGAGGGAGGGGAGGGCTGAAGAGGGGAAATCACTAACTAGATAGTAGACAAGTGTTAATTCTGGTGAAGGGAAAGACAACATACAATACAGGCAAAGTCAGCACAGCTTGACCAAGACAAAGTCATAGAAGCTTTCTAAACACATCTAAACACTTTGAGGGACTGACTTACTGGGGCTGAGAGCTAGGGACCATGGTCTCAGGGGACATCTAGGTCAATTGGCATAACATAGTTTACAAAGAAAATGTTCTACTTCCTACTTTGGTGAGTAGTGTCTGGGGTCTTAAAAGCTTGGAAGTGGCCATCTAAGATACCTCTATCGGTCCCATCATGTCTGGAGCAAAGCAGAATGAAGAAAACCAAAGATCAAGGGAAATATTAGTCCAAGGACTAATGGACCAAATGAATGACAGCCTCCACCAGCCTGAGACTAGAAGAACCAAATGGTGCCTGGCTACTACCACCGACTGCTCTGACAGGATCAATAGAGCATCCTAGACAGAGTAGGAGAAAAATGTAGAACAAAATCCAAATTCACAAAAAAAGACCGGACTTACTGGTCTGACAGAGACTGGAGGAACCCCCGATACTGTGGCCCCCAGACACCTTGCTTACGTAGAACTGAAGCCACTCCCAAAGTCCACCTTTCAGCCAAAGATTAGACATGTCTATAAAACAAACAATACACGTGAGGAACAGCTTCTTAGCTGAATCAAGTATATGAGACCAAATGGACAACACCTGTCCAAAAGGCGTAGACAATAAGGCAGGAAGGGACAGGAAAACTGGATGAATGGACACGGAGAACCCAGAGTGGAAAGGGGGAGAGTGCTGACGCAGTGTGGGGCTTGCAACCAATGTCGCAAAACAATTTGTGTATAAATTTTTGAATGAGAAACTTATCTGAGCTGTAAACTTCACCCAACGCACAATAAAATTTTTAAAAAGAAAGTTAAACCATATTTTCCATGAAAAGAAAGCACTGTAACACTCGAGGAGAAGAAAAATGGTTATTAACCAGTTAATTCACAGCACAGAGAAACACCTCTAGAAATCTATATTAATTTTTTTAACGTTATAGTCAAAGAGTGAATCTTATATGCGGCAGGGTTTGTTAGGGCTCTCTATTGCAAAGATCAGAAATCCAATCAAGATTGCTGAAGGGATAAAAAGAGAGTTAAAAAAAAAGAAAAAGGCTATACAGATGGCTCATGGAACCCAAGGATAGCAAGAAATAAAAATTAAGACTCTTCCGTTTGCCTCTCAAAACAAAAAAGTGGGGATTGCAACCAATGTCACAAAACAATTTTTGTGTAAATTTTTGAATAAAAAACTAAGTTGCGCTGTAAACTCTCACCTAAAACACAAAAAAATTAAATTAAAAAAAAGGAATCCCTGAGACTGTTTCAGACTTGGAAAGGTCACAGAGGAAAAAGTAAAGTGACAACTACGGTTAAAAAAAAAGAGAGAGAGAGAGACCTACAAAAATGAATAGACATCTCATTCTCGTGGATTGGAAGACTTAATATTGTAAAAATGTCAATTCTACCTAAAGCAATCTAGAGATACAATGCAATCCAAATACAAATCCCAACAATATTCTTTACTGAAATGTAAAAACTAATGACCAGCTTCACATAGAAAGGAAAGAAACCCCAAATAGCCAAAGCAATATTGAAGAAAAAGAACAAAGCAAGAGGCTTCAAACTCCCCAGTAGCAAAACATTCTATACAGCCTGGT
>NW_004443974.1:19149327-19156960 GCF_000243295.1 Trichechus manatus latirostris | reverse complement strand
CTTTTGAATGATCGTCAGCAAAATTTTACTTGTGTGGGATGTTATGATATTGTTTGATAATTTCTGCATTCTGTTGGATCACCTTTCTTTGGAATGGGTACAAATATGGATCTCTTCCAGTCCGCTGGCCAGGTAGCTGTCTTCCAAATTTCTTGGCATAAACGAGGGAGCACTTCCACCATTGCATTCATTTGCTGAAATATCTCAGTTGGTATTCCATCAATTCCTAGAGCCTTGTTTTTTGCCTATGCCTTCAGTGCAGCTTGAACCTCTTCCTTCAGTACCACTGGTTCTTGATCATATGCTACCTCCTGAAATGACTGAATGTCAACTAATTCTTTTTGGTACAGTGACTGTGTATTCTTTCCATCTTCTTTTGACGCTTCCTGCATCAGTTAATATTTTCCCCATAGAATCCTTCAGTGTTGCAGCTGGAGGCTTGAATTTTTTCTTTAGTTCTTTTAGCTTGAGAAATGCCGAGCATGTTCTTCCCTTTTGGTTTTCTACCTCCAGGTCTTTGCATATTTCGTTATAATACTTGACTTTGCCTTCTCAAGCCGCCCTTAGAAATCTTCTGTTCAGCTCTTTTTCTTCATCATTTCTTCGTTTTGCTTTAGCTACTCTACATTCAAGAGCAACTTTCAAAGTCTCTTCTGACATCTATTTTGTTCTTTCTTTCTCTCTAGTTTTTTTAATGACCTCTTGCTTTCTTCATGTATGATGTCCTTGATGTCATTCCACAACTCATCTGGTCTTCAGTCGTTAATGTTCAATACGTCAAATCTATTCTTGACATGGTCTCTAAATTCAGGTGGGATATACTCAAGGTCATACTTTGGCTCTCATGGACTAGTCCTAATTTTCTTCAACTTCAGCTTGAACTTGCATATGAGCAATTGATGGTCTCTTATGCAGTTGGCCGCTAGTCTTGTTCTGACTGATGATATTGAGCCATTCCATTATCTCTTTCCGCAGATGAAGTTGATTTGATTCCTGTGCATTCCTTCTGGTGAGGTCCACATGTATAGTCACCATTTACATTGTTGAAAAAAGGCATTTGCAATGAAGAAGCCATTGGTCTTGCAAAATTCTATCATGCCATCTCCAGCATCATTTCTATCACCAAGGCCGTATTTTTCAACTACCAATCCTTCTTTGTTTCCAACTTTTGCATTCCAATCACCAGTAATTATTAACGCATCTTGATTGTATGTTTGATCAATTTCAGACTGTAGAAGTTGGTAAAAATCTTCAATTTCTTCACCTTTGGCCTTAGTGGTTGGTGTGTATTTTGGAGTAATAGTTGTATTAACTGGTCTTCCTTGTAGGCGTATGGATATTATCCTATCACTGACAGCATTATATTTCAGGATAGATCTTGAAATGATCTTTTTGAAGATGAACGTGACATCATTCCTCTTCAATTTGTCATTCCCAGCATTGTAGAGCATATGATTGTCTGACTCAAACTGACACATGGTGGATATACCCTGGAGACCTAAAAATAATGACACAAACAGACATACATATGCCTATGTTCACTGCTTCTTTACTCACCATAGCAAATAAATGGAAACAACCAAAGTGCCCATCAACAGATGAATGGATAAGCAAACTGTGGTACATACATACAATTGAATACTATGCAGCCATAAAGAACAATGATTCTGCAAAACCTCTTATAACATTGCTGGTCCTAGAGGGCAAAATCCTAAGTGAAATATGTCATGTATATAAGGACAAATATTGTATGATCCCTCTTTTATAAGAAGACAAGAATAGATAGAGATATCAATGTTCATTGGTGGTTACCAAGGAGAGGAGGGGGAGAGAGGGAAGTATGCTTTAGATCAGAGACTTGTTATTTTTGGTGATGGGAAAAGTGGCACTAAATGTAGATGTAGGGAGCACAGCACAATCAAAGTAAAAATGAGTGTTTGAGCACAAATGGGTGGGTACAGGCATATTGGTATATGGGTAGGTACAGGTGTGTACATAGGTGAGAACAGATAGAAGTATCTATAGGAATGTGTAAATACAAATATGTGGGTGCAGTCATATACATTCACTGAAGACACAAATACGGATACTACTCAGACATAACTAAACATCTTCCAAGATTGGTTTTCTGAGTTTGAAAGTTTAGGACCATAGTCTCATGGGATAACTCAGTCAACTGGCATGACATAGTTCACAAAAATCATGATCTGCATCCTAGTAAAGTGAGTAGCATCTAGGGTCTTAAAAGCTTGTGAGAGGTCATCTAAGACACAACTATGGGTCTCTACTCACCAGGAGCAAAACAGTAAGAAGGTAACCAAAAGCTCAGAGAAGAAACAAGTCTACATGAGCCACAACCTCATCTATCCTGAGCCCAGAAGAACAAGATGGTGCCTGGCTTCCACCACTGACTGTTCTGACCAGGGTCACAATAGATGGTTCCAGATAGAAAGGGAGAAAAACGTGGAACAGAACTCAAATTCTTATTAAAAAAAAAAAAAAAAAGCCAGACAAACTAGAACAGTAGAGGACAGAGGACTCCCTGATACTATCACCCTGAGACACATTTAAACCTAGAACTAAGCATATCCCGAGATCACCTTTTAGTGAAATAGCAGAGCGGCACACAAAATAAAGGATATTACCTGTAAGATCAGTGCTCTACTTAAAAACTACCAGTATGAGACCAAAAGGTCAACAATTACTCAAAGATGAGAAGATAAGGGGGCAGGGAAACTAGAGTACCAGAAAAGGAACAAACAGAGCACAATTAAACAGAATGTTGACACATTGTGATAAAAGTAACTAATGTCACTAAACAATTTGTGTGGAAATTGTCAAGTGGGAACCTAACTGTGTAAACTTTCACAAAAAAACTCAATAAAATATTATTTAAAAAACAAAAAAAAGAAGGCTGCTCTCCACAACCTCCATATGTACAGAAAAGGGAGGGCTTTCTTACTATCGTCCGCATACTCAGGCCAGATTGTGACCTCACAACTTATTAGACTGTTCTGGAGCCCATTCATCTGTTCCATTTCTACTTAATGAGTGCTGTTGTTGTTCTTAGTTGCCATAAAGTCACCTTTGACTCATGGTGACCTTATGTATAATAGAACAAATTGTTGCCCTTTCCTTCACCATCTTCATGATCTTTGATATGTTTGAGCTTCTTGTTGCAGCTGTTATGTCAATCCATTTCACTGAGGGTTCCCCTCATTTTCACTGACTTTTTTTTACCAAACATGGTGTCCTTTTCTAGTGATTGGTCTTTCCTGATGCCATGTCCAAAGTAAGCAAGACGAAGTCTCACCATCTTCGCTTCTAAGGAGCATTCCAGTTTTATTTCTTCTAAGACTGACTTGGTCACGCTTCTGGAAGTCCATGGTATATTCAATATTCTTCATCAGTGCCACAGGTCAAATGCATTAATTCTTCTTCTGTCTTTTTTCATTGTCCAGTTTTCACATGCATATGAGACAATTGAAAAGACCATGGTTTGAGTCAACTTAATGAGTAGTTAGCAAAAAAGGCATCTCCAACTTCCTGTCATGTGACATGTCAATGTGATCCACATAGATAAATCATAGAAAATCTGAATCTAAGATATTTGGTCCCTTTTAATTTGGCCACAAATGCATAGATATAGCCCTTCTACTCTGCACCTGCACCTCCACCTTGAGGTTCCTGTGGCCTGATCTACAGTCAGCTTCTGGAACAAGTTTCTCTTCTCTTGAGGAGTAATTGGCTGTGTCCAGGTGCTTGGGCAAAGTTTCCCAAGTGCGTTTACCCTCAGTAGGTCAAATTTGTGCCATCAGTTTCTGAGTCAGAGGCCCCAGTTGAGCAATTGAGCTTTGACTAGAATAGACCTCTTAAGGTCTCCTATGCGTTTGGGAAGAAGGGAAGCAACAGTGGCCTCTGCCTCCTGAAACATTGACACTGTGATTGAATCTCAGTATCAGATTTCACATTTCTTAGTGCCCCTTCCAATCTTGTTATGCTACTCCAAGACTCCATTTCAAACTGCAACTTTTCAGGAGAGGGATGTCCAAAAAGTCAACATCTTTTTTTTTTTTCCCCTGGCCTGTGTACAGGGGCTGGGAGTGGGTGTGATTGTATTAGTCAAGACTCCTAGTTTGAAATGATAAAAACCCAATTCAGTTTGGCTTCGGCAAATAGGATTTTATGGCTCGTATTACTGAAAAACCAGTTGTCATCAAGTCAACTCCACTCCAACTTATGGCAACCCCATGTGTGTCACAGTAGTATTGTACTTCATAGGATTTTCAATGGCTGATTTTTCAAAAGTAGATCACCAGGTCTTTCTTCCAAGGCACCTCTGGGTGGACTCAAACTTCCAACATTTTGGTTAGCAGTGAGCATGTTAACCATTTGCACCACCCAAGGACTCCTCATATAACTAAAGACGGTTGGTTTTAGGTTGATTGGGTCAGGAATCCATTTCTTTTCTCTATTATGGAGTCACTCTCAGGCAGCCCCTCACCACTTGGTAGCCTTATATTGCATTGTAAAGAGAGAACTTCTCTTTTACACCAGTTCTAGCAGAAGTCCCACAGTGATGCTCATTGGCTCTGATTGGTCAGGTTTGGGTCACATGTTCATCCCTGAACCAATCATAGCAAACAGTGGATAAAACATGCTGATTAATTTGCTAGGTATGGTCCCAAAAATCACTGAAACATCATAGAAGGAGAGTAGGGGAAGGATAGTTCCACAAAGGGAAACCAGAGTGCTCTTACCAGAGGAAGGGGAAGTGTATACTGGGCAGACAGACTCAGCAAACATCCGCTAGAGGGACTCTCACTGACCATCACCAACAAAGAGGGAGATGACAACACGCCACCTCGCATGAAGGTGGTGCTGACTATGCACTGACTTCTTGGATGAGAATGGGGAGAAAACCACACAAGTGTCAGGTCCCAAAAGCAGGGAAGGAGGAGGCATAGCGCTAGTCACCAGCCCACATGCCCCTACTGGGCTGTGCTCTGTACCATCTTGGTTGCATGCACCCTAGAGCATTTTCCTGGGAACGTGAGCTTCGAAATAATGGTTGGTGCCATGTGACAATCCAATTACTTATCCCTATCCTGAAATTGGCTGCTTGGCAGCACTTCAAGGTACCCAGTTTGTCTTCATCAGTGGTAGACATCTGTAAGTTTGAGTCATAGCACTTTGTGGTGCAGATAAATACCCAGAAGGAGGACATCGTTAGGAGTCATTACACACTAACTGCTGCATATAATGTCTCCTACTTCTTTGGTGATATTATCAAGTGAATGCTGTGTTTCTTAATGATTCATTTTTATTATCATTATCACTGTCACAAGGATCATCTAGTCCATTTATGCTGCACTTGTTGCTGCAGAATCTAGGTGTTGGGATGTATGTGCTTCCAGACTGGTCCTGACTACCAGACTGCTGTGTGACCTGGGCTAGAGGGGCTCTGGCAGGTCATGCGTGAGTGCCCCCAAACCCAACCCTGCCCCCGTCAAAGCATATTATCACACAATAATGGTCTGTTGACTTTATGAGCTTATTAACAACAAGGATTTCTCTTTCTCTTTGACCCCCAATATCCCCAGTACCTTGCACATTATAATCAAATAAATAAATATTTGTAGAATAAGCACTGTGCTTGTTGCTGTTAGGTGCCATTAAGTCAGTTCTGACTCCCAGCAACCCTATGTACAGTGAAACGATACACTGCCTGGTCCTGTGCCATCCTCACAAACGTTGCTATGTTTCAGCGCATTGTTGCAGCCACTGTGTCAGTCCATCTTGTTGAGGGTCTTTCTCTTGTTTGCTGACCCTCTACTTTACCAAACATGATGTCCTTCTCCAGGGACTGTTTCCTCGTGATAACATGTCCAAAGTACATGAAAGTACTCCCCATCCTTGCTTCTAAGGAGCATTCTGGCTATACTTCTTCCAAGGCAGATTGGTTTGTTCTTCTGGCTGTCCAGGTGTATTCGATATTCTTTGCCAACACCATAATTCAAAGGCACCAATTCTTCTTTGGTCTTCTTTATTGATTGCTCAGCTTTCCCATGCATATGAGGTGATTGAAAATACCATGGCTTGGGTCAGGTCCACCTCAGTCCTCAAAATGATATCTTGGCATTTTAACACCTTAACGAGGTCTTTTGCAACAGATTCACCCATGCAATACGTCGTTTTGATTTTTTGACTGCTGTTTCCATGGGCATTGATTGTGGATCCAAGTAAAATGAAATTCTTGACTTCAATCTTTTCTCCATTTATCATGATGTTGCTTATCGGTCTAGTTGTGAGGATTTTTCCTTTATTTGTGTTGAGGTGCAATCCATACTGAAAGCCGTAGTCTTTGATCTTCATCAGTAAGTACTTCAAGTCTTCTTCACTTTCAGCAAGCAAGGTTGTGTCATCTGCATATTGCAAGTTGTTAATGAGTCTTCCTCCAATCCTGATGTCAAGTTCTTCTTCATATAGTCTGACTTGTCGGATTATTTGCTCAGCATACAGATTGAGTAAGCATGGTGAAAGGATACAACCCTGATGCACACCCTTCCTCACTTTAAACCACACAGTATCCCCTTCTTCTGTCAAATGACTGCCTCTTGATTTATGTACAGGTTCCTCATGAGCACAATTAAGTGTTCTGGAATTCCCATTCTTCGAAACGTTATCCATAATTTGTTATGATCCACACAGTCGAACACCTTTGCATAGTCAATAAAACAGGTAAACATCTTTCTGGTATTCTCTGCTTTCAGCCAGGATCCATCTGATATCAACAATGATATTCCTCATTCCATGTCCTCTTCTGAATCTGGCTTGAATTTCTGAAAGTTCCCTGTCAATGTACTGCTGCAACCATTTTTTAATTATCTTCAGCAAAAGTTTACTTGCATGTGATATTAATGATATTGTTTGATAATTTCACATCCTGTTAGATCACCTTTCTTTGGAATGGGCACAAATATGAATCTCTTCCAGTCAGTTGGTGAGGTAGCTGTCTTTCAAATTTCTTAGCATAGATGAATAAGCACCTCCAAAGCTGCATCATTTGTTGAAACATCATAATTAGTATTCTGTCAATTACTGGAGCCTTGTTTTTCAACAATGTCTTCAGCGCAGCTTGGACTTCTTCCTTCAGTACCATCGGTTCTTGATCATATGCTACCTCCTGAAATGACTGAGGAGTGTCAACCAATTCTTTTTGGTACAGTGACTCTGTGTATTCTTTCCATCTTCTTTTGATGCTTCCTGCATCAATATTTTGCCCATAGAATCTTTCAGTACTGCAGTTCTGAAGAACAAATTACAAAGTCTCTTCTGACATCCATTTTGATCTTTTCTTTCTTTCCTGTCTTTTTAATGACCTTTTGCTTTCTTCAAGCATGATGTCCTTGATGTCATTCCATAATTCCTCTGGTCTTCAGTTATTAGTGTTCAATGTGCCGATTATTTTCTTGAGATGGTCTCTAAATTCAGGTGGGATATATTCAAGGTTGTACTTTGGCTCTCGTGAACTTGTTTTAGTTTTCCTGAGCTTCAACTTCAACTTGCATATGGTCTGTTCCACAGTTGGCCCCTGGCCTTTTTCTGACTGATGATATTGAGCTTCTCCATC
>NW_004443974.1:19124058-19147558 GCF_000243295.1 Trichechus manatus latirostris | reverse complement strand
GCCAAGTGGGTAACACAGACCATGAAGAATGCTTGGGCGTTGGAAGCCTTTGTGCCAAACCAAGGGAGGGACTTCTGGAAAGGTCCCAAGGTAGGAAATCACAATCTTTCAGAACTAGGAGTTCAGACTGGACATCATGAGTAGTCCTGCAGTGGTGTGGGACCTGTCTGTGATTGCCCATCAACCAGATCATGTCGACATGATATCTTTAATTCATTCAACAAATACTGGTAGCATGTGGACATGTATGGATGTGGGGGTGTATACACTATGCCAGGCAATGGGACACCACACAGAGCAAGTTTCCATTGGGAATCTGGTGTGGGACACAGACCAGTAAACTGACAATGGCCATAAAGAATGAGAAGACCTACCAGGGGACAAGCAGACAGTGCTCTGGGACCCTTGGACCACAAGGAAGGTACCCTTTAGGGACAGAGAATGAGCTGCGTGGGCTTCAGCAAGCTGGGTGAGCACTGAAGAATGAATAGGATTCACCCAGGTGAATGGTGGGAGTGAGAACAAGGTGTCAGAGGGGCTTTTGGAAGCAAAGGAAAAAGCCTGGCTCAAAATCCGGAAGTAAAAGAGAGTGTGGCATTTCCAGAAACCGCAAGAGACTCGGTCCAGTTTGTGCTTAGAGCAAGAGTGGGAAGTGGCGAGAGTGGGCACTGGGCCAGTCACCCTCAGAGTCTGGACTTCATCCTGAAGCCAGTGGGGGTTTTCCTTCCCAGGGAGGACATGATCAGGGCCTTTACATGTATGTCTTGGGTAGTCGGTGCCATGATGCCAATAATAAAAAAGAGTCCAGCTCCTTGTCAACACCTGCATCTAACATCCAAGCATCTTCCAGCAGAACCAAAAGAAGAGCTTTGCCACCTTTTTCTGGGCATAAAAACAGGGTCCTGGTGTCCTGAGATGATGAAATCCCTGATTTGCTGAGAGGATGCATTTTGGACCTCAGGGTACATCACCCATCAAGTGGTTTTTCCAGCCTAATTCAAGCTCGGTGGCCTCAACCTTAGTGGCACATGAGAATCACCTGGGAAGATTGAAAAAAAAAAAAAACTCCCAATGCCTGTGGCACCCTTGCAGATTCTCATTTAATTGTCTGGGGTGTTGCTGGGCACAGGTATTTTTGAAAGCTCCCCAGGTAATCCCCATGTGCAGCCAAGGTGGAGAACTGCTATACAGCACACAGCCTAGCAACGGGAACTCTCCAGAAGGAATGGACACCCCTTGCCAGGTGCTCTAGCCTGGAGAGTAGAGGCTGCATCAACTTTTCTAACCTTCCTGGCAGATCTTCAAAAGTGGCCACTGATGAGAGGTCTTCAAACCAGTTGCCGTGGAGTCGATCCTGACTCATGGCAACCCCGTGTGTGTCAGAGTAGAACTGTGCACTGTGCTCCAAGGGTTTTTCCATGGCTGATTTTTCAGTAGATCTCCAGGCCTTTCTTCCGAGGCACCTCTATGTAAACTTGAACCTCCAACCTTTCAGTTAGCAGCTGAGCAGGTTAATCGTTTGCACCATGCAGGCAGGGACTCAAGAGGTCTTCAAAACTGCCCCTTACCCTTATTTTTCTTGCCCCTCCCCACCACCACCTTTATACAGGTAGATGAAAAAGGACTTTGTTCTAATAAGGGAGCTGGAGAGGGAGGCCTGCCTCACCTATCCCTGCTCACCTAGGGCATCAGCACCTCCCTGGGCCACACTGTCAGTGCAGTATTAGGGGGCTTTGTCAATTGTTTTTGTTGCTTCTTTTTCCTTGAATTTACCCAGAAACTCCAAGCAGGCCTCATTAGGCACGTTATTTATGCTCACCCAGTCACACATCACCTTCCTCCTCACCCTACCCCCAGATCTCTTTCCCCTATTCTCCCGGTTATTCAGTGCAGTTGGGTTTTGTTCCCTGAAAAGCACCTTTCTGGAATGGGTACACCATAGGGAGTGAGGCACCGTTGTCCCTCATCCCTCTCTCGTGAAACCCCATCCATCAGGAACGCCAAGTGACAAGCCTCTAAATACTTCCCAAGTCACTGCCCTGTGTAGTTCTTTCCATACTGAGACAGCAAATCTTTAGCTGGGTTGTTTTTTGCAGCAGTTAACAGCTGTCTTGGTGTTAATTCCCAATCAGTAGCCCTGGCTGCTGGTCTTACAGCTGTTGGCTTCTGGCCTCCACAGCACAGTCTGAAAGTAACTTGACAGGGCAGTGGACACTGTCTCGGCACCTCTCACCACTCCCAGGAAAGCCCTCACTCAGCTTCTGAGGGACACCAAACGCTGCGCCATGAACGTCAGGGCCAAAGGACAGAGAGAGCTGGCAGTGGCACCTCACACCTCTTTCAGGTGTGAGGACAGCTTGGAACACAGGTACCACCACTCCACTGTGGAGTAGCGGCCCCTTTGGATATTCGCAATGCTTCCATTTTTCTATTTTGTTTGTTTTGGATTTTTTCTGTTTGTTTTCAGATGGCTGTATCTTTTCTCCATCTAAAACCTTCATTCAAATCAGTCTTTTTTTTTTTTTTTTTAAGTCAAGTAGCCATGGTCGCTTATTTCCTGCCTATGTTGCTTCTTTCAGCTCCCTGTGGCCAGAATGAGACCCGGGAGGATGGTAAAATAATCCAGCTGCCTCCCTGCAAGACAGGAGCCTGGATCGTGCCAGCCATCATGGCCTGCTACCTCTTGGTGGCAAACATCCTGCTGGTCAACCTCCTCATTGCTGTCTTTAAGTAAGTGGGTCCTTCCTCAGCGCACTTGGAGGGGGCAGGTGGGGGGAGCTTCGGAGAGCGATAGATTTTCTCACTTGATTGTCTCGGTCTCTATTTCAGCAATACATTCTTTGAGGTAAAATCGATATCCAATCAAGTGTGGAAGTTTCAAAGGTATCAGCTCATCATGACTTTCCATGAGAGGCCAGTTCTGCCCCCGCCTCTGATCATCTTCAGCCACATGACCATGCTATTCCAGCACCTGTGCTGCCGATGGAGGAAGCACGAGAGCGATCCAGATGAAAGAGACTACGGCCTGAGTAAGGGTCCGGTGGCAGCCCTGGCCGACCACACAACAGAAAGCCCTACCACTTCCTATGGGCAATCACACAGGACCAATTGCACCTAATTCCTCCCGCTTTCTGCAGACAGAAACCAGCTCTGGGGACTTGGGAGGGGAGGGTACACTTGCATAAGAAGTAGTGCTAGAAAGAAAACACTAGAAGCTGAAACTGAGTATTCTCAGCCTCACCTCCTTTCCTAGTAAGATAAAAATCAATCTCCAGCAGGTCTGTTTTAGCACCTTTATGGGTTCTAACTTTCTTACATTCCAGAGGTCCCACCACAAAATACATTAACCATGTTGATATGCACCCAGGGCTACACTGGAGCCCTAGTGGCGCAGTAGTTAAGAGCAAGGCTGCTAACAGAAAGGTCAGCAGTTGGAATCCACCACCTGCTCCTTGGAAACCCTAGGGGGCAGTTTTATCTGTCCTATAGGGTCACCATGAGTCGGAATCGACTCAAGGGCAACGAGTTTGGTTTTTGTAGTGCTACGTTGTACAGTGAAAACTGTGCGAGCCGGAACTTGACGGGACTGCCTTGTTTGTCCAGGTCTCACAAGTTTTCCCCCTTTGACAGGCTGCAGTCTTACCGCCTATCACTTGTTTCAGTGGAAAATATTTGCGTTTTCCATCTCTGACAGGTATCTGCCTTACACAGGTCCCAGCTTTCACAAGTCTTACTGTATGTAAGTTAGAAAGCATTACATATGAGTTGTTGAATTGCATTTGACAAAGTTTGATTTTCCATTGTCATTTCTGGACCTATAATTTTTGGGGGTCTTAAGCGTTTTCCCAAGCCTCATGCGCTGTGCCTATAGGACCTCATGAGGAAACCAGCCCTGGTTCCCATTATTCAAAGAACAAAATGGAAGATTCTTCACCATCCACCTTCTAACCAAGTGTTTCTAAAAGGAGGTGCTATTGGCATTTATGGGAAACAGTTCCTCATTGTGTAGGCCCGTTCCACACATTGCAGGAGGTTTAGCATACCTGGCTTCTAAACATTAAATACTAGTACTCACAAAAAAACACCCAAACTGTTGCCGTCAAGTTGATTCCAACTCAGAGCGACGCTGTAGGACAGAGTAGGACTGCCCCATACCGTTTCCAAGGCTATAATTCTTTACAGAAGCAGACTGCCACATCTTTCTCCCATGGAGCTGTTGATGGGTTCAAACCACCAACCTTTTGGTTAGCAGCCCAGTGCTTAACCACTGCACTACCAGGGCTCCTTAAATACTAGTAGGTCCTGCAAATTCCTAATTGTCCCTTAGAGGGGTAGTATTACCCTCAGTTAAGAACCACTGGGAATCCAGGCCCATACAAGCAAGCTACTGTGGTTTCTCAAATCGTGGTGATTTTACTCGAGATAACTGAAAAGAACCTCTGGAAATGTGGCCCAGGAATCTACCTTCCTAACAGGCAAGTCACGTTATTCTTGGTCACATTCCATATGATCACCAGTGCATCTAAGGTTTAAAACCAAAGCCACTTACTCAACTGCTTTTCTAAGTCTGAAGCTTTCACAACTTCCCTGTCATAGCAATGCCAAGCGTCTTTCTAGATATTAAAATTGGAAAACTAGGAAGAGCTTGGAATTCCAAAATTCACTTTTCCAGCTAAACCTCAAATTTTAGGCAAATAGAAATCTTAGGGAAAGGAGGGAAGGAGTAGGAGAAGACGACAAAGAAGAAGAACCACCTATGATATAAACCTTGAACAGTACAGAGGCACATGAACTGCCAAATTAGGGGCAGAGGAATGTTACTAATGGACTATATCCTGCAGTGGATGATAAGCTGAGGATTAACCCCAGGCCCCAAAGTCATTTATTTACAATAAAGGTTGTCCAATCTATGGTAAGAGGAGAACCTCATTTATCCAGAGTTTAGGAAGAGGGTGGTCTCAAAATACAACAAAGGAAGTGGGGCAGTCTGGAGAAACATTTCAGCTCGTGTCCACACCCTCACAGAAGGCCAAAGACCTGAAAAAGCCAGCTACATAAAGTTCAAGTTCATGGTTTTCTTGTTATCACCAATAATAGCAATGACAAGCATGACCAGGTCACAGGAAACATGGAAGGTGTGGAGCAAATTGTCAGCTCTTTCTCAGAGAAGATTTCAGAGATGCGGCTGGGTCAGAAAGGGTGAAGGGCAGGGACATGGGCATCTGCATTATATTAATCAATAAGGCAAAGTAAACTTTTCACTATCAATCTGTAGCCTAGTTAAGAGAACCCAGGACACTGCCAGTTGCCTCCAAAGCCAAGTTCTTGGAGAACCTTGGATGAAAGTACTCTGCAGTGTAAAATTTAATTTTCCTTGTAAAATTTGACATATTGTTGGTTTTTTTAAAAAAGTAGTATTTGAAAACAGAGTATTAGATATATAGTATTAGATATTGAGTATTAGTATTAGTAGACAAAGTAGTCAAATGAGACACTATTTTTATTTTATTGTTGTACTCTTTAAGTGAAAGTTTACAATTCAAGTTAGCCTCTCATACAAAAATTTATACATACATTGTTAAGTGACCCTAATTGCTCTGCCTATATTATGACAGCACACTCCTCCTTTCTACCCCTGATTTTCTGTGTCCATTAAACCAGCTCCTGACCCTCTCTGCTTTCTCATCTCACCTCCAGACAGGAGCTGCCCATTTAGTCGCATGTATCTACTTGAGCTAAGAAGCACACTCTTCACGAGTATCATTTTATGTCCCATAGTCCAGTCTAATGTTTGCCTGAAGAGTTGGCCTCAGGAATGGTTTTAGTTCTGAGCTGACAAAGAGTCCGGGGGTCATGCTTTTTGGGGTTCCTCCAGTCTCAGACCATTAAGTCTGGTCTTCTTACTAGAATTTGAGTTCTGCACCCCACCTTTCTCCTGCTCCATCAGTGACTCTCTGTTGTGTTCCCTGTCAGGGCAGTCATTGGTGGTAGCTGGGCACCATGTAGTTCTTCTGGTCTCAGGCTGATAAAGTCTCTGGTTTATGTGGCCCTTTCTGTCTCTTGGGCTAATACTTTCCTTGTGACTTTGGTGTTCTTCATTCTCCTTTACTCCAGGTGAGTTGGGACCAATTGATGCAGCTTAGATGGCCACTCACTAACTTTTAAGACCCCAGACACCACTCACCAAAGTAGGATGCAGAACATTTTCTTAAACTTTGTTATGCCAATTGACCTAGATGTCCCCTGAAACCATGGTCCCCAGACCTCCGCCCCTGCTACTCTGTCCCTCGAAGTGTTTGGTTGTATTCAGGAAACTTCTTAGCTCTGGTTTAGTCCAGTTGTGTTGACTTCCCCTGTAGTGTGTGCTGTCCTTCCCTTCACCTAAGATAATTCTTGTCTACTATCTAGTTGGTAAATACCCCTTTCCTTCCCTCCCCACCCTCGTAACCATCAAAGAATGTTTTCTTCTGTGTTTAAACCTTTTCTTGAGTTCTTATAATAGTGGTCTTCACAATATTTGTCCTTTTGTGACTGACTAAATTCCAAATGAGACTATTCAAGGTGTCAGAAGAGTAAATATTAAATACAGGTAGTCCCTGACTTACAACAGGGTTCCATTACAACAACTCTGTTGTAAGTTGGTTCTGACATAAGTGGAATTCCTCATTTTGTTGTTTTTTTTTTTTTTTAGTTTTCATTATTATTGCCTTTTATTATCAGTATCTTTATAAATTTGATCTTTGTATTTCGGGTTGGAAACATTACATAATCTGCTCAGGTAGATATTCTTCATCTTGTATTATCTTGTCCAGCCCATTCTTGAATTTTTTGGCAGCTTCAACATCAGCGCTTCCAGCTTTTCCAGTTATATGCATGTTGTGTAAGCCAAATCTGCATTTAAAGCAATGAAACCAGCCTTTGGTGGCATTAAAGTACTTGCAGAAGTCTTCTCTTTGCTTTTCCTTCAGGTTTTCAAAAAGGCTGTGTGTTTTCGTTTGAATCGTCAGTAAACTCATAGAAATCCTCTTCTGGATTTGGTTTTCTATCCAAATCATCAAAGCTTCTCTATCTCATGGATTGGCCCTTGGCTCTTCTTGGTTAAAATTGTCAGTTTTATGCCAATTGCTCCTTTAACTGCCTTCAAAATCCTATTCTTATCCTTAATGATTGCCGGAACAGTCAAATGAGACAGTGTTTCCTCACATGCTATCTCACCAACTTTTTTCCCATTATCATAGACCTTAATGATCTTCATCTTTACATCCACGTCTAGAGCCTTGTTCACCTTCTTTTTTGGGTTAGAACTTATAGTGGGATGACTTCTTTTGCTAGGCATATAATTGGTGGTATAGGCAGTGCAGGTGTTACAGGGTGAGAAACTCAAGAAACTTGGCTTCAAACTAACAATCAATGCTTCTGATGGTACCGAATTCTGAATAAGATCACACTATAGGCCTGGTCTACAATGAAGTCGGTGTCATAACGGCTCTTGGGTGCGTGCAAAGTTTAATTGTTATATATTGTTAGAGTTGAACACTGCCCAACTTTCTATCCATTACAACTCCTGACACTGACACCAACTTCATTGCAGACCAGGCCGTAGCCTACTATATGGCAGTATTTTGAACAGTAAATCATAACATTGAACATCTACTACTGTATCAGTTAAGAATGGCTTAGCTGCTAGTAACAAAATCAGGCTAACAATAACATAATGAATAAGCCTTTATTTTTCTCACATAACAAAAAGTGAAGAGGTAAATACCCCAGAGCTCAAAAATGGCTCAGTGAAGCCAAAGACCCATAGCCTTTCTATGTTTAGGCTCAGTTATTCTCATCATGCTGTCTTGTCTCATGGTGGCAAAATAGCTGCTGCAGTTCCAGTCATTACATTCATGTTCAAGGCAGGAAGAAAAGGAGAAGGAGAAAAAACATAGAAAAGCAGCAGCCACGTATCTGTATTGTATCAGAAAAGCAAAATCTCTTCCCAAAGCACCACGCCTCCCTGCAACAGACTTGTTTCATGGGCCAAACTAGGCTGCATGACTGCTGCTAGTTTCCAAGGAAGCTGGAAGTATGTATATTTGGCTTTCCAGCCCCAGTACTGGGAAGGTGGGAAAGGGAGAATGGGGTTGCAAAAGGCCAGCCAACAATGTCCGTCCACCACACCCTTCAGCCCAGAAATTTTTGAGCTTTTATGAAAACTGCATTATCTGTGTAGCTTCCCTTTTCTTTATTTAGCTATGTTTTAGGGCTTACAACTTGCATAATTCTAACCAGCCCCTGCAGTAAACCGGATATGCTTAGGTGAACTTCATACACCCATAGTGAATCTAATGTACAAAAAGAGGACAGCGACAAGTTCCCTGATTTGGATGCGGATTTAGTTTGAGATTTAGGAAAGAATCTAGGCCCCTTTTCATAATCTTGACTTAGATTAAGAATGTCATTAGACCCACCAATCAGATATCATCACTTTTACTTTTCTGCCTCTTATCTCTCTCTCTCTCTTTTCACAGAACTCTTCATAACTGATGACGAACTCAAGAAAGTACATGATTTCGAAGAGCAGTGCATAGAAGAATATTTCAGGGAAAAGGATGATCGATTCAACTCATCCAATGATGAAAGGATACGGGTGACTTCAGAAAGGTGTGTTCCATAGTCTCATGCCTCCTGCAGATGGTTTAAGCCATGGCATACTTTTTTATCAGTTGAATGTGTTTGCACAGCCACAAAACAGAGAGCCCTTGTGCATACTGGTAGCGTCCAAGAAATCACCAAGCTTATGAGAGAACAGAAAATTGTCTAAAGTGTATACACAAAATCAGCAGACAAAAACATCCAGACTTACAGGTCCTAGAGTTCTCCACCAGGTAGTAGTAGCTGCCCTCCTAGATACTAGAGATTGCTGAGTTGATTCCAAGACAGGGCTAGAGTTGCTGGCCAGAAATTTGGAAAGTTCTGACCCATACTCAAACCAAGAGAGACCCAACCAAACTCAAGGCTCCTCCGCAGGTTTGTGGTCCATCTAGATCATTGAGCATCTTCCCCAGAGTAGAAATGGACTTCCAGTTTTCTAGTTGCCATCGAGTCCACTCTGACTCGTGGCCACCTTATATGTGTCAGAGTAGAACTGTGCTCCATAGGGTTTTCAATGGCTGATTTTCGGAAGTAGATTGCCATTCCTTTCTTCCAAGGTGCCTCTGGGTGGACTTGAACCTCCAATCTTTTTGTTAACCACCAAGTGCATTAATCGTTTGCACCACCCAGGAACCCCAGAAACAGTCCTAGTGCCTGACTTCTATGGACGCTCAATACATCCTGAATAAATGACAGCAAGAGACTTATAAATTAGTCAGGATAATGATTGGGGTTTGTTTCAGAATTGCATTGCTTTTGCTTTTTCTAAAACAAGCTAAAAGGAAAGAAATAAAAGAAGATTTTTCTACACCAGTGTTTAGATACTTTTAGATCTCATTAACCAAACAGCTCTGTAGGCCATTAGGGCTTTAAAAACAATCTCAAAATAAAGAGAAGACAGTCCTTTAAATTTAATAAAGCTAGCTTTATGAAAATGCACTTAAATTTTCTCATTTTTCTTATTTTGCTATAGAGTCATAAAAACGTCATTCAAGGCTGGCACATTCAAAACCCAGCGTTTAGGAACCACTGTTCTAAAGAACACCCAGAACTTTACAAAGGCATGTGTAGCTTTAAATTTTAAGCATTTGAGATATAAAGATGGCAGAAGCAAACTATAAATAGTACAAAAAGATATAATACATCGATGACTGTTGTCAATATGATTCAAGTTGCTAAGATTGAGGGCAGTCCCCTCTAGTTTTCATGATATGACATTTTATCTGCCTATCCAATTCAGATTTTCTCTAATGGCTCTAGAGAAATTACATAAGTGGCATTTTTCTGTCCCTAGCCCTTTATTTATCCAAAGAATGCAGTCTAGATCATAGGCTTATACTCATATGCCATTGAATGATTTTATCCATAGGTACCCAGCCAATATTAATAAAGTCTAAAGAAATACACATATTTTATACACATCTGTCGCTGCAAAGGAGACCATTTTATAATGAAATGATGTGAAACAATTTTCTGGCAAACAGAGAAAGGAGCTGAAAATCCAAAGCTCTCTCTCTATCTGAGGCCTTGAAAAAGTTACATATTAATGGACAAATATCCATGTGTTTCCTAGAAAACTGTGCCATGTGGACACATTGCCCATTGCTCAGATGTACTGCCAGGAGCTGACAGTTCACATCCCCCAGGGACTCCAATGCCAGTTACCCAGAGAGAGAGAGCAAGTGAACACAAGCACCCGCACGCAGGAGACAAAAGAGTAGGATAATTTACTATTGCTAGATACTCCAGAATTCACCACAAATCATTTTATGTGTTCTTGGTTAAATTTCTTGATTTTGTTTTTCCTTTATTAAGGAAAGAACTGGATTACATGGCTCAACCCAAGTGCCTTGATAACTGGACCATATTAATACCTTTGTTGTTGTTGTTGTTGCTAGGTACCATTGAGTCAATTTCAACTCATAGCGGCCTTATAGGACAGAGTAGAACTGCCCCATTGGGCTTTCTAGGCTGTAATCTTTACGGGATCAAATTGTCAGGTCTTTTCTCCCAAGGAGCTGCTGGGTGGGTTTGAACTGCCAGCCTTTCAGTTCACAGCCAAGCGCTTAACCGTTGAACCACCAGAGCTCCTTATTAATGCCTTTTAAAACCTAAAACAAACCCATTGCAGTCGAGTCGTTTCCAACTCATAGAGGCACTAAATTCTAAAAAGATTATCATGAAAATTTTTTAAATGATTATGAAAATGCAAAATAAAAGAATCTCAGTCCATGAAATACAAATTTTATATCTACTTTGCAATAAAAATATCTATATTCTAAAATGTTACTACAAAATTCTAGGTAGTTATCAAAATACAGCGTTCTCATTTTGTTGGTGACCTTGTTAAGCCAATACCTTAATACTTGCTTCAGGTTATTGAGCCCTGCTCCAAGTCATAGCTAGGCCATGGAGACAGTGACAGCGTGAGAATTTGGCTCCGGTCCACTTCAAAAAGAGCTGCTCCACAATGGAGAATGAATAAAACCAAAGACACAAGGGAAAGATCAGTCCAAAGGAATAATGGACCACAACTATCACAGCCTCGACCAGCCTGAGTCCAGTACAACTCGGTGGTGCCCGGCTACCACCACTGACTACTCTGACAGGGATCACAATAGAGGGTCTTGGACAGAGCAGGAGAAAAATGTAGAACAAAATTCTAACACAAAAAAAGGGACCAGACTTACTGGTCTGACAGGGACTGGAGAAACCCCAAGAGTACAGCCCCCGGATACCCTTTTATCTCAGTGCTGAAGTCACTCCTGATGTTCACCTTTCGGCCAAAGATTAGACAAGGTCTATAACATAAACAATAACACACATAGTTCAACCATGTATATGAGACTAAAGGGGCACACTACCCCAAAAGCAAAGATGAGAAGGCAGGAGGGGACAGGAAAACTGGACGAATGGAAATGGGGAAGCCAAGGTCGAGAAGGGGAGAGTGTTGACACATTGAGGGGTTGGCAACCAGTGTCACAAAGTAGTATGTGTATTAATTGTTTAATGAGAAACTAATTTGCTCTGTAAACTTTCACCTAAAGCAACAATTTAAAAAAAAAGAAAGAAAATATTGGAGAAAAAAAAAACAAAAGAGCTGCTCCACTTTTGTGTTTATTTATTGAGATTGTGTGAATGGTGCAAATGGTTAACATGCTTGGCTGCTCACTGAAAGGCTGGTGGTTCGAGTCCACCCAGAGGGGCCTTGGAAGAAAGGCCTGGTGATCTACAGCTGAACAGCCATTGAAATCCCTATGGAGCACACTTCTACTCTGACCCACACAGGGTCACCAAGAGTCAAAACTGACTCAACTACAACTGGTTTTTTAACGGGATTGTGCATTAAATTTCATTGTAGGAAAACGGGACTGGCAGCTGAAAACCACTGGATTAGATCATTTCTAAAGCCTCTTCAGCTCAAAAAGATTTGGGTTCTGTGATTTTCAAGTGACAGCATCAAAGCCATTGTTTGCTTCCTGCCCCCCCCCCACTACCCATGACCCCTCTCTTTTTACTTCTGTCCCCTCTGTCCATGCTCTGTAGCCCCCCAGCAGAGGACCCCAGCCCAGAGTGACTCTTGCTCTATGTTCCCCCCATCACAGGGTGGAGAACATGTCCATGAGGTTGGAAGAAGTCAACGAGAGAGAGCACTGCATGAAGGCCTCACTCCAGACTGTGGACATCCGGCTTGCACAGCTTGAGGACCTCATTGGTCGCATGGCCACGGCCCTGGAACGCCTGACTGGTCTGGAACGGGCTGAGTCCAACAAAATCCACTCGCGAACCTCCTCAGACTGCACAGATGCAGCCTACATCGTCCGCCAGAGCAGCTTCAACAGCCAAGAGGGGAATACCTTCAAGCTCCAGGAGAGTATAGATCCTGCAGGTGAGGAGACCATGTCCCCAACTTCTCCAACATTAATGCCCCGTATGCGAAGCCATTCTTTCTATGCAGTCAGTATGAAAGACAAAGGTGGTATAGAAAAGTTGGAAAGTATTTTTAAAGAAAGGTCCCTGAGCCTGCACCGGGCTACTAGTTCCCACTCTGTATCAAAAGAACCCAAAGCTCCCGCAGCCCCTACAAACACCTTGGCCATCGTCCCCGACTCCAGAAGACCGTCATCATGTATAGACATCTATGTCTCCACCATGGATGAGCTCCACTGTGATATAGACACAGTAGACCCTCTCGACAATTCCATGAACATCCTTGGGCTGGGCGAGCCAAGCTTTTCGGTTCCAGCACCTTCCACAGCCCCTTCAAGTAGTGCCTATGCAACTCTTGCACCCACAGACAGACCTCCAAGCCGGAGCACTGATTTTGAGGACATCACCTCCATGGACACTAGATCTTTTTCTTTAGATTATACCCATCTCCCAGATTGCCAAAACCCCTGGGACTCAGACCCTCCAATGTATCACACCATTGAACGTTCCAAAAGTAGCCGCTACCTAGCCACCACACCCTTTCTTCTGGAAGAGGCCCCCATTGTGAAATCTCATAGCTTTATGTTTTCTCCCTCGAGGAGCTATTATGCCAACTTTGGGGTGCCCATGAAAACAGCGGAATATACAAGTATTACAGACTGTATTGACACAAGGTGTGTCAATGCCCCTCAAGCAATTGCTGACAGAGCCACATTCCCTGGAGGTCTCAGAGACAAAGTGGAGGACTTATCTTGCTGCCATCCAGAGAGAGAAGCAGAACTGAGTCACCCCAGCTCTGACAGTGAGGAGAATGAGGCCAAAGGCCGGAGAGCCGCCATCACACTATCCTCCCAGGAGAGCGAGAACTCAGACAGAACCCTGTCCAACAACATCACTGTTCCCAAGATAGAGCGTGCCAACAGCTACTCAGCAGAGGAGCCAAGTGTGCCATATACACACACCAGGAAGAGCTTCTCCATCAGTGACAAACTCGACAGGCAACGGAACACAGGAAGCCTGCGAAACCCCTTCCAGAGGAGTAAGTCCTCCAAGCCGGAGGGCCAAGGGGACAACCTGTCCATGAGGAGATTGTCCAGAATGTCTGCTTTCCGCAGCTTTGAAAGCAAGCACAACTAAACCTTCTTGATGTGCATTGCAGGAGGCTCAAGAATACAGCCCTAAAATCTCCCTGAACTCACCTTTCTCCCTTCCTTAAATCGCACCTGCTTTTTACTTACCTGAGCAAAACAAGCAATGCTTTGGGAGGTGTTAACTCAGAGGTGGGAGTCCCTGGGTGGTGCAAATGGTAATGCACTCAGCTGCTAACCAAAAGGTTGGGGGTTTGAGTCCACCCAGAGGCCCCTTGAAAGAAAGGCCTGATGATCTACTTCCAAAAACTCACCCATTAAAAACCTTATGGGGCACAGTTCGACTCTGGCACACAAGGAGTCACCATGAGTCAGAGTTGACTCCATGGCAACTAGTAACTCAAAGGTGACTTCTGGGCCACAGGTCAAGAAAGCATTTGACCTGACCTAGCGCCAAACAGAAGGGTTTTCAGTTGTGGAGGAGCTTGCTGGGGAGGGAGAGGGAAAGAAGGGAAGAAGAAAAGTTAGAGATGAATGGTGTCACCAGTCACTTCAGAAAGCCGTGTGCTCTGGGGACTGAAGGGGCTTCACGTACTCTCCATGCCAGGAGGCATCTTTTGATTTCTGACCATTATCAAGAGGTGTAGGATGCAGGGCTAAATTGCAAACTAAAATAAAATAGCCAGCATACAAATAAGATATTCTAAACTTCAATTCTGTTTTCTTTTCACATTGGCTCCATCACTGTGGTGACTGATGAAGAGCATCCTTTTTATTCAGTATAAGCCGGCAGCAAGCAGTTCTCCTAACGTCCCACATCCTTCTCATGCCAACACTTCTGTAATTGATCATTATAAAGAAAAAACAAGGTAACAGTCATAGTTCACCTGTCTCTTACATATTCACTTCTGGTGCCACAACTGTTTATCTTTTTGGAAGAAAATAAGGGAAAAGAAATGCCTTTTTGTATTGCAATCCAAAATGAAAGAAGAATTGATGTTAAAAACAAATGTCAAGTGATTTATTATGTACAGTGGGCATTCAAGTGTAGTTAAGCAAGCTCAGGATGAATGTAATTAAATAGTTTTATATTTTTTAATTTATTTTGTATCTCACTTATCATTGCTGAATTCACTCACTGAATCTGTAATATTAAACTAAAGGGAAAAAAAAAAAAAACAATGGGAACAACTAACTTAAAATTGCCATGTGAGATATTGTTATGTTCTCACCATTCATGTCCTGTGTTTTGCTGCTGTGTGATTGTCATCATTTGCATGACTCCATCATGTCTTCTGAAAACCTCCAAGATGTAACTGCCAATTTTTCACACCACCCATCACATGACCATTTTATATATGAATACATGGTTATATGTGGCTATTTTCATACCTAGAGTTTTGCCATCTAATCTGAGCTCAGCATAAATTTAATTGGAGTTTTTCAAGGGATGATATTTTTCTTATGGAAATGTTCCAAAGTGCTTTCTAAGGAAGTTTCAAAACCATAAATAACTTTAGAATTGCCTGGGAGTTTGGTATCAACCTAAAGCCATCAGTTGCAAGCATACCGTGAATATTTTTCTTATATGCAGAGCTATAAAAAAAGATACAGTAGACCAAAATAGAAAACAAATAAACCGTATAAAGAGTTCTATAATACATGCTGCTTATATACATGTACCTGCATTTACACAGAGAGACGTGTTTATATATAGTATATAAACAGACATATAGAGCTTTCTTAAGAAGCTTGGACTTTTCTATCACCTTGAAGTATTACTAGGATTTTTTTAATATCCAAGGAGTTCCATTGAAAGAGTTCATTATCGTATTAGACCAAATGTTGAATTTGCAACTTTTTAAAACCCCTATGACCTTAACATTTCCTTGTACCAAACTAGAGTTGTCAAAACTACTCCCTGCCTGCCCTCTGCCCCTTTTTATCTGAGAGCACTCATGATTATGACATTTTGTTTAATTTTGTTTTCTCCTGCACAAAGCTGTTACACCAAGTGCAATCTGAATAGACATGCAATTCTAAACGAGTTAGTATTATAGACTCTGGAATACAGGCATAGCTTCTAGATCAGAATCTGGATTTGAAGTGGGAAAAAGAAATCTTGACCCAAAACTTTCAGAATCCTATTTAGATCACTAAGATTTAAAACAGGAAGAAGCCTTTAAAAAAAAAAAAAAATAGTTTAATGTACCTGGCCCAAGATACTACCCGATTCTTTTGTTTTAGTTGTAATTGTGAACTCCAATATTATCTCATTTTGTAAATTCAAGTAAATAACATGGACAAAATGTTTAACCTTTCAATATTTAAAAGAAAAAAAAACTTTCTGAACAAGCTTTTCAGGCATAGAAAGAGTGATGAGGTCATATATGTAAAGAATTGAAGAATACTTTTTTTATTCCTTGGTAGGTGAATCAGAAAGAATCAAGCAAGCGGACTATAGGTTGTCACTCATTTATAGTCCCTCTAGAAACACTTACATTTTTGTTGAGCCCCACAATGACTATTTCCCCTCAGCAAACACACATTTGGTCTGAGAATAAATCAGCTGTTCCCAAACTTCCTGGAGTTGTGAATCCCTACAAGAATCTGATGAAACCCTTGGTCTTTTTTCCTAGGGTGGGGTAGGGGGGGTGCATATACATACAAAGTTTTCAATATAACTTTTAAACTGGTCATGAACCCCTGGGTCCATATTGATTTATATTGAGGACAAGGAACCATGTTTGTTCATAATCAATAGAGTTGTAATAGGCACTTTACATTTTGAGACCATTTCTCTGTGATTCTCAGGAAGGCCGAGTCTCAGCACCAGAGTTTGAACCAAGATTTCACTATTTTTGTTCCTTAGATGAGATTGTTGCTAGTTTGCTGTACTTATGTCCTAACATTTTGATGATCTTAAGTAGTGAGCACATTTACAACACCAGAAGGCTCTCTGAGGGCGTCTGTAGAGGAATCCAAGGAGGAGGTGAAACCATTATTCTTTGACCACAGAACAGGACCTCATAGCACCTCCAGGGCCTCAATCCTGGACCAGAGTCAAGACTGGAAGTGGAGGAAAGAAATTATGAGCATGCATGTTTCCATTCATCATGATTTCTGGAGAGAAAATAACAGTACCTGGGAAACAAAACAATGAGTAGTCTTGACTTTGGGACTACCTGGTTCTTTTGTTTTGCAGGAAAATTAAGTTCTAACATCTCATGTGCAGTGTGTGAAATATATAAGCCAAACTTAAGTGACTTTAAGCCCAAATGGTGTAACTTTCATGAGCCATGTCTTTTTGGTAAACATACGTGTGTGTTGTTTTTCAATCCATTTCTTTCCACGTCTGGGTTCTCTGCACACCAGTCTGGCATTGATTCTGTGGCCTTGTACAGTCAGCTTGTGCTCAGCTCATTTATTCCACCATGTCCCTGATCGAGGGGACATTAATTACCTGTCTCTGTGAATTAAGCAGCTCATGAGCAGCAAGTTATTGAGAGACATAAATAAAGTCATAGAGAGTCCAAGGAAGTAATAGCTTTGGATTAATAATCTGCTTCTAACGTGCCAATTTTTATATACTACTACATGTAATGACTTGTTCTAAATTGCTTCTTTTGAAAAAAAAATTAGAAATATTTTATGAAAATGACCGTGGATGTTTCCTGATTATCAAACACACTTACATTTACAGTTAGAAAATCCCTCCTTGATGAATAGAACAAGAAGCTGGAAAGCTTGGGGCAAATGTCATGGTTAGTTTATTACTCCAAGCCAAACAGTGTATTAGCCATCAGAATGCAGCACTTTACAGACCTGGATTTTTTTGTTCTCAAGTCTAAGCTTCCAGGTCTAGGATATTATTTAGCACTTTGAAAGTTCCCTTTTAAAAAAAAATATATATATATATATATGTATGAATAATCAAATGGGAAAAATGTACTCATAAACACAAAATGTGTTCCTTCTGAATGTTCCAAATATATTCTGAAATATGGTTTCTATAGGTAATATTATGGTAGATAACTGGATAGTACATTTATTCTATGTTCTGAGGCTGTGCAGTCTAACCTTCCTGAATGTTTGGACTGTTTCACTTCTTTAATGATAGTAAATATTATCCAGTCATTCACCATGCTATATCTATAGGCTATTCCATTCGATATGTTGGGCAATGCTGTATTATAAAATACATGTAAACATATATGTAACCCGTGTTTAACCCAGCATGGTTGTAGCATGTGGTCGTATTAATGAACGTTACAGGATGGCTTTATAATCATTTATAAATCTGTAACATTCAATAAAGAAGCACATGTTGCAAGGATTAATCATGTTCCCAACTCCATGTTATTTAGCATCCTCGTGAAATAGGCATTTTTGTTCCTGATCTACTTTATATTTTTCACACTTCAGTAGACCACTGTAAAATATTTGTATAAGCTGATGTGCATCCTCTAACCAGCCCTGTGAGCTGTGGTAGGCAAGTTGTGATTTTGTGAAAGATGAACTGGCATGTTATGCAAAAAAACTATATGACAAATGAACGTAAAATAACATTTTAAACTCCAGTTGAATTAGCTGTTTGTTTACATCTGCTGACCAAGTGTGGAGGCAGTGTACAGTATTTTATAAATATGTTCATTCAGTAACACTGTGTCGTTTCTACGTAAAGTGATACTAGTGGGTAGGTGATTATATACTTGTCCTAGTTATTGCATTATAACTCACTATTCTTTAACAATAACAATGTGACTTAAATGAAGTAATCCCTCTCCAAATCCAGTCTTAATTTTGTGGCAACAAAAATGCATGCACTACTTTATGCATTTCTTTTGACTTTTCGAAAGCACTTAACATTTTACTATTGCCTGTTACGACGCTTAAACCAGTTAGGAACTCAAATCGTTGGGCTTCTTACACTGTTTTTGGCATCATGTTCAATTTTTTAAAATTAAAAACAAAAAAGCAACCAAGGTTTTTTTTTACCTTTTTTTTTTTTAAGCTCTGAGCAAATAATATAAAATAAAGTATTAACCGCATGGTACATAGCTATGGGACCCAGAGATGGCTAGCCAACACCATTTGGGTTCACCAAGGTTGAGGTGTTGGTGCAGCTGTGATATGTGAAAGACATGTTCCTGATTCTTTAGGGCCACCAGGTGCAAATTGCTAAACTGGAGATAAGAATGAGAAGTGCAGGCATGACAGTGCAGAACTCCACAGATCCTTGTAGATGAGTGGTCCAACAATAAGATAGGCTCTCCTTCTTTCCCTTGTGGCCTTCTGCTGTAGGTGAGCCTGGCCTTGGGGGGGCGGATCACTTGAGTATCTGATGGAACACTGGGTAATTATCAAGAGTTTGCCCTTTAAAGACATCACCTTTTCATTACTAGAAGCCATTCAACTTCTAGAAAAGAGAGGAGCCTATTTGTACAGTCTTGTAAATAAGTGCTCCTAAAAAAAGTAGAGAAAACTCTTCTCTCAGCCTGCATTGACCTAAGCTTTCTCTTCTTTCTACAAGTCAAACAGTCTTTCTCTCAGATTGGAGTCAACCAAAGGAAGGGCTGGTTCTGATTTAGGGAAGACAAGATTTTTCTTTTTTATTTTTAATTCATTTGAGAAGGTAGTTGTGTTACCTTTTCTCTGATGATTCCCTCATGTTTATCACTACTAATGAAATCAAGATGTGACAAGTTCTATATTTCATCTAAGAGAACATTTTGTTGGCCAGGCAAACCAGATGGCGGTAAGAGTGAGGTGGATTTTCCTTTCCCTAACTTACCTAGTCTGCTGGCCACCTTAAACCTGCAGGCCATTGCACATTTGCACAATGTTTACATGTTGGAAAGTGGAAAGGTCACGTGCATAGCTCGAATTCCATGGGCTTCCTGAAGAGCTTCAAAGCCAACCATGACCTGGAGGAAAAGTGTGGGGTACAAAGGGAAAAGTTCAGTGTTGTGCCTGGCTATATGGCCTTTGTCATCTCCTTTACTTTCCTCCTTTCTCTTATCCCAGCACTAGCTGCTTTTTTGCCTGATCAATAGACCATTCATCCCATTACCTCAATGCCTTGTGGACCCTGGCTCAGTAAGCGAAACAGCAGCAATTAGGAAAAAGACAAACATTAAGACTTTGTCCCAGTCTTAATCTTCCCACTAGCTTAGCCTCCCCTCAACACTAGCCCATGCTCCTAGTTTGGCAGGTTTTGCACAGCTTCATCCAATACTTTGCCTCTTGGAACCCCTACAGAATCCCTCACATCTTCACCCCAGCTTTCCACATATCATCAGAACAAGCCACCAAATCCAGATTGAAGGGTTGCAAATACAAATCCATAGAGGGGCCAGATCCAGAACACATGTGTGTGAACTGGACTGATGAAAGGCAGAAGGAATTAGTAGAGTTTGTAGGGCATGAGATAACCCATGTCCCACCAAAAATATGTTCAAATTCAGATTTTCAAGCACTATGATAGCCAGACAAATCTATCAGCAGAATTCAATCCCAAAGGCAACAGTATGGGAACCCTGATTTAGAGTCATCAGATTCTTGATTTTGACTCAGTGAGCATATGCATGAAATACACTGAGAACTGAGAGAGGGAACAGAAACTCATCCTATTTAGAGTTATTTCTGTTCTCCTGAATGATATATGCATGTATATTTGTTAGTAGCCTAGTTCTGGACCCAACTGCAGGATCTTTGTAAGGAAGACTCAAAGAAGAGTACCATAGCATTGTATCAAGGCTTACCTGCTTCCTGCTACTACAGTGTCTGACCTGATGGTCATGCTGCTCCTGCTGCGTAAAGCAGTACATGCAGTCTACTGTACTCATGGCCATTTCATAACATAGAACTTAGACTCTCATCTGTAAATGTTCTAACCATAGTTTCTAATGGGGAAAATTATTCAGTATCATTTTTAAATGAATTCCTATAAATACAAAGATTTTGAAATTGGGTTTATTAAATATATATATACATATGTGTGTATATATACATATACATCTTTTCCTTTGTGTATGGATAGACAGCAGTTTGCATATCTATCGACATTATAAATATATATAAATCCTTAGAGGAATTGTTCTTTTTTAAAAGTCTATTATTGGATTCACAATGCACTTTGAGCTTGTTTGTTTAGATATATAACTCAAAGCAGAAGTTGGCAGATACCACGGGAAAAATTTTCGGAAATTTCTGTAACAAATGTTTTGCAATAAAAAAAAAAAAAAAAAAAAAAAAAAAACCTCAATAGTTCAAAACATGCCTTGGACTTCATTGTGCATTTATTTGCCGCCATCTGATCTCCACCATCTTCATGACAAGCACTGTTGGTCTACACAGAGATAATTGCTTAGGGCCCACTGATTACTTGTCAATAGAGCAGAGGTTGCAAATTGGTGACCTATGGGTCATATCTAGCTGACAGAGAAGGGATATTGTTGGTCAGCACAGGATTTTTTAAAATTTGAACCAACCTTTAGAAATTGATAGATTTCACATAGAATTACAGATTTCTGGCTTCCTGGAAAAAAATCTGAAGATCTGGTAATATGAGATCTGTATTCCCACATTAAAATAATGCCTTCCTTAGAAGGAGTATGTGCTCTCCAATATACCACAATCCCTACCACTCCCTATTGTCTCTTATATCTGCCCTCATTCACTTATTAGTATTATCTGGAAGGCCCCTATATGCACTGGAATATTGGGCCCTGTATTAAAGGATGTAAAAAGGCAGTAGCAGCTCTAGACTTTCTAAGTAGAAAAGGCTTTGGGGTGGCAATTTGGTTGCATGATGGAGATGCTGGGAACTTGTCTTGAAGCTAAAGGTAAAGGATATGTTTTCATTATCCATTTTAAAGGACATTATTATGATTTTTAATTGGAGTGGCTTTGGGAGAGCTGAGGGTTGGGGGCAAGTGTTAAACCCCACCCCGTGTAAGCAACCCTAGTTGCAGTTCCTGCCAAGAAGAATAAAAAATGGCCCTGCCATTAGAAGTATTTTAATTTCAAACAGTGATAAATGGTAAAACATATATACATTCAATCCTTCATTCAAAATATATTTGTTGAGCACCTACTATGTGCCCAGCAGTGTGCTGAGGTGAATAAAGTAGACAAAGTACCTGCCCCCATGGAATTTATAATTTAGCTGTATTGAAAATGTAATCATATTGTTTTTGTTTTTGTTGTTAGTTGCCTATACAGTCTTTTAATTACCATTTATTTGCCTAAGGAATAGAGCACGAAAAATAAGAGTACAGAATTTCAGAAAAGTAACAGTGCTTTGTGGCTCAGGGCAGAAAAGTCTCTGTAGAGGAGGCTACACTGGAATATGCCTTGAAAAACAGAGAGGGTTTAACTAGGCAGATGGGGAGTACACTCCAGGTGAGGGAAACACTGATTTGATAAGCACTCAAATGATCCAGTGTCTCATCGGGGTTAGAAATCCTAGGCAGACCCAGCTCCACGTGTTACATCCCAGCCTGGGCCCCAGTTTTGAGAATGGGGCTTCGCTCCAACTAGCACCTTTCATCTTTACCCTTCCCATTGGCTCTGTCTAGTTTTGGTTTTTTGTTTGTTTGTTTGTTCTATGGGATGACTGGCATAGTTTCCTAGAAGCAACTTGCCTATGTTCACAAATATGCACATTTATGTAATACACACAAATTCAACTGTGTGCCCGCAGATTTCCCAGAAAATCAGACCAACCATCACTTGCTGCCGTAACCTCTGATGTAGACAAATGCAGGGCTTCCTTGAAGGAGACATTGATAGGAGTGGATTAAATTCTCTAGAACTGATTTATTATTACTTATTGGTTTATAGTACCTTATTTTATTAAAAACCAGAATATGGCTTACAGTAGAAAAGGCCTAGATTATTCCACCCTTCTCCGTGGAAAGTTCTCAGCTATTACTTTTCTTTTTTTTTTTTACCCTTCCTGATCTCTAGTTATTAACTTGGCCTCTGTCCAAACATTCAGCACATTACTTTTTTATAGTTTAAGCCATTTCCTGGAAGTCTTGGGCTGTATCACAATCATTACATTATAACGCGTTGCCAGGACAGACACTGTGACATGACACTGTCACCCTAGAATGGCCTTTGCTCAAAATCATGAACAGTTGTTCCAATATTTCTTGTCTCAAGTACCAAACACCAGTTTTTTAAGACTGGGTGAATTTATGAGTCTGACTGTGGTGGTCGTTTATCTTTTTAATATAACTTTTTGCTTCCTAAGATAAAGGAACCAGAATTCAAGAGTGAGTTGGAAACAACACATGTGTTGATCCATAGAAGATAGAATAAGTCAATTATGCTACACCTTGGAGCCATTAGAAATAATAAAATATTTGTATATTGAGATGCATATATGTCATTGGTATATTAATACATCTTTCTAAAAGGAAATACAGAGGAGCATATATGGTCTAACCTATCTTTTGTAAAACAAACAAAAAACTCAATAAATATATAAATAATGAATATATTTGAATATGAATAGTAAAAAGATCTGGAAGGAGTTACCAAAATGGGGGGTGGGGGGAAGAGTAAGAGTTTGGGACCGAATTTTTTTCTAAAAATTCAAATGCTGTTTAAGAGTAACTAGCCTAAAGTGACCTAAGTAAAGTTGGTATCAATAGTTCTCCATCAGGAGAGTTTCATTTGCCTTCTTACAGCTCAGAGACCTCTCCTAGGCATCATAAAAATAATCACAAGTCTTGAAGAAGAAGAATAAAGTTGGAGGATTCACACTACCTGACTTCAGAACCTACTATACAGCTACAGTAGTCAAAATAGCCTGGTACTGGTACAAC
>NW_004443974.1:19115483-19121967 GCF_000243295.1 Trichechus manatus latirostris | reverse complement strand
TGGCTATGCATATTTTCACCAAAATAAAAAGGTTGAGAAGTTAGAGGGTTGACATGTTGTGGGGTTGTTAACCAATGTCATAAAACAATATGTGTACTGCTGTTTCATGAGAAACTATTTGTTCTGTAAGCATTCACCTGAAGTACAATAAAAAATAATAATAATAATCACAAGTCTTAAAACAGCAAATCATCTCCTCCATGGAATAGTAAAAATTGAATAAAAGACAATAAAAGTGGTAAAAATGGTTTAACTACTAATATCATGAATTTGTAATTTTAGGCATAAATACATTCAATGCCTTTCGTGCAGCTACTTTGTTCCTCTAGAAGAACTAAATTTTTTTTAAAAAGGAAAGACAGTCATGACTAAAAAGATAATTGCACATTGTAGTTATTTAATTAGAGCTATTGAAAAACTGGGAATGAGCAGCCCAAGTGCAGTTCTTCAACGCTAAAAGTATTCAAGTAGAAGCAAAATGGCCAACAGGAAGGCAATGTGTGGAAGGGTTTCCCACATTTGGTAGGAGATTGAACAAAATAATCTACTCTGAGACTTTGTATAGAACAGATTAAAAATGTTCTTAGAGTTAAGAGGAAAGAGTTAACATTTGTAGCCTGGCAGGACTTAAAAGAATAGTCAGGGCTAGAGAAGACAAGAGGTGAGAGTCAGGGTTTTCCAAAACTGGGGTCCCAGCCTAAACAAAGATGTAGCCATGGAAATAATTAAGACATGCTTGGGGAACCATTGGAAAACCACCTGACCAGGACAGAGTACTCATATTGGAGATTTGTAGGAAAATATAATAACCCCTTATATTCATTAATCTTCTCAACACATCGATGAGATTGGCATTACACCTTCTCCTCACTTATGGACTATCTCATTATCCAACAGTTCACATTTACAATACTCAAAAGTGTACTATCCTACTTTTTTGCACATTACCAACATACATCTGGCAGTAATGAATGCCAAGGTACGAGGCAAGAGTAATGCTGGCTGTGATGGCTACCGTCATATGTCAACTTGGCCGGGCCAGGATTCGCAATGGTTTGGCAGTTATGTAATGATGCACAATGACGTGGTCTTTGGAACCTAACCATGTCATTAAGTGAGGAGAGGGCGTATTGTTCTACTGTCCCAGATGGGGGAAACACAGCATGGTCATTTTTAACATAAATGCGAGATAAAACAGTTTGGACTTTATTCTATGATAAGAAGAGAATGACTGAAGAAGTGTGGGCAAAAATGTGGCATGTAAAAATATGTCATGGCAGAGGAAGGAGAGGTGCAGTGGGACAGACTGCAATATTCCAGGCAAAAAGTGATAAATCCTATAGATAAACAGAAACTTTGAAGAAATTCCATAACTCAACTCAATTCAAGAGCCTTTTCTTGCCTACTGTGATGGTTAATTTTCTGTGTCAACTTGGCTAGGCTGTGGCATCTGGTTGTTTGGCCAAACACTAGTCTAGTTGCTGTTATGAAGTAGTTCCATGTGATTAAATCAGTTGACCTTAAGTAAAGCAGATTACCCTTCATTATGCAAGTGGGCTTCAATCAATCAGTTGAAGGCTTTAAAAGCCAAAGGGGAGTTTTCCTAAGGCATATTCTGCCTCCAGACTATAAATAAACATTTTGCCAGAACTTCCTCATTCTTCCCTCTTCCCATTACCTGACCTACAGATATAAACCTGCGGGAGTCCCCAACCTTTTTCCTGACCTACAGATTTTAGACTTGTCAGCACCCCGCACCCAATCACTTGAGCCAATTCCTTAAAATCACTCAATATATGGAAATAAAGGTAAAGGTATAGCACTTGACTTCTAACCTAAAGGTTGGCAATTTGTATCCATCCAGTGGCAATCTGCTTCTGTAAAGATTACAGCCAAGAAAACCCTATGGAGCACAGTTCTACTCTGACACATATGGGGTCACCATGAGTTGGAATCAACTCTTTGGCAACAGGTTTGGGTTTTTTTTTTTTGGTTCTCTTTCTCTAAAGAACCCTGACTAAGACACATAGTCACTAAGTGAAAACACTGACTTACATTCTATCTCAAATGTCATATTCGTCCTCAGTCAAGTCCCCGGTGTACAACTAGTCATCCTTTATAGAGGACTGTTTTTTAGTTTATGCCCAGTTGAGCATTCCTTCAACTGCCTCCTTGCTGGCAGTCATTTGTACAACATGGAGCAGCTGTAGCCTTTGGCTACAGCTACAGCTTTGGCTACACTGTTGGCAATGGTGTCATTGACTCAAGAGTGCCAATCAGACTTTTTTCCCTTGGGAATTTGGAATAGAGATGAGAAGGGGGCAACATCTCTGCATGGTGAAGCCATACTTATAGATTCAGGAATTGTCAGCAATCATATTAGCTAAATTGCAGAGGAAGTCAATCTGCCAATAAAGAGAGAAAGAAGGAATACAGACACAAAGATAGGACAGATACACCAAAAAATTTGTTGCCATCGAGTTGATTGTGACTCAGAGTGACCCTGTAGGACAGAGTAGAAATGCCCCATTGAGTTTCCAAGGAGCAGCTGGTGGATTTGAACTGCCGACCTTTTGGTTAGCAGCCGAGCTCTTAACCACTGTGCCACCAGGGCTCCAGGAACAGATACAGGAACCAGAAAAATTCAAGGTACTGGACTCTAGACTCTTCCTGGGGCCTAGCTGTAGTCCCATCTTTGGGGTTCAAAAAACATATCAGTATATATATAATAAATTTCCTCTGTGGTAGACTGAATAATGTCCTCCCAAATTCTGTACCTCCTAATCCTTACAGCCTGTAAATGTTAGTCTATATGGCAAAAAGGGCTTTGCAGATATGATTAAGTACAGGATCTTCAGATGGGTAAATTATCTTGCATTACCTGAGTGGGTCTGATATAATTCCAAAGGTGCTTATAAGAGGGATGTTGGAAGAGAGAGTCAGAGAAAAGTTCACGTGATGACTGAAGCAAAGATTGGAGTGATACACTTTGAAGAAGAAGGAAGGGGTCACAAGCTAAGGAATACAGGCAGCTTCTAGAAGCTGTGAAAGGCAAGAAAATGGATTTTATCCCTAGAGCCTCCAGAAGGAAACAGCCCTGCTGACACTTTCGTTTTAGCCCCTTCAGACTCGTTTTGGACTTCTGACCTCCAGAAAGAAGAAAATAAATTTTTGTTGTTTTAAGCTACTAAGATTGTACCAATTTGTTACAGCAGCAATAGGAAACTAATAGAGCCCACACACTTTTTTTTTTTATTATATTAAATCAAGTTGGTGTCTGTTATTTGCAACCACAAGGGTCTAAGTACCATATTTTCTTGGTTTTAAGATGTCATAGACTTTAAGACACACTGCCAAATTAATATCATATTTGGGGTAAGAGAGAAACACTGTCACATTAAATGTAGACATTGATCAAAAGACAGAGTTATTTCAGGATGTGACAAAATGTGTACTTAGAATTAAATAAGGCATCCTTTAAGTCCTTCAAGTCTCAAGTCAACCATCTCCTCCTCTGTGGAGCATTCTCTGACCTCACTCCAATGAACTCTCCTTACTTGGCCATCCATCAAGCCTTGCATGTATCTTCAATCATAGCAATTGTCACCCTACACAATACGATGAGTTCACCTGTTTTTCTGTTAGCATCTTGGCACGGTTCCCAGTACCTAGCTTAGTGTCTACACATAGAATGAATGAAGAAATAAATGAATAGAGCATTTCTGTCCTCTGTAAGCTCCCTATCCTATAGTAGAAAGAGGTAAGTCACTATACAAAGACTTCAAGGCACTATAAACAAAGTGTCAGGATTAACAGAGTGGGCTTTTAAATGTGCATTCAAATTTGAATAACCAGAAAACAGGTTGAAGGAAAGATTGGGAGGGAGTTTCAGAAGAGGTGATATTTGAGATCAAATATCTTCACCTCGGAGGATGAGTGGAATTTCAAGAGACAGAGAAGAGCAAGAAGGGGAAGGATTCTAGGCAAAAAGCAGAGCATGACCAAAAAGAGTCACAATCCCATGAAGATACAACAGAGTCCTGGAAACAGCTGAGGGATTCATTGAGCCTAGAGCATATGCGAATCTATCATAAGTGGAAAGAGATGAGCCCAGAAAAATTGATCTGGGTGAGAGTTAAAGAGGGCTTGAAATGGGAAATGATAGAGGAAGCCGAGGTCAGGAATAGACGGGACTTGTCAATAGGGTAAAAGGGCCATGGGATGGGTTAAATACAGCAGGAAGAATCAATGAGGGGAGATACAATAGGGTCAGAGTAGAAACACATCCATAGAAAGAGCAAAGTTTAGGATGATTCTAAGATTTTGAGTCTTGAGTACAGAACCCAGAAATACTCTGGTGGGGTGGGTGTGTATATTGCAATTCCTTAAACTGCCTTCTTAAAATGTATTGTTCATTCTAGGTTCAGATGTGTATTTTAAAGCACAAAATAAATAAAACTACCAAGAGCACTATTTACTTAGGCAAGAGCCCCACATTGAGGAGAAGCAGTGCAGTATAGCAGAAAGAGCCAGGTTCAAATCCCAGCCACTTATCAGCTGTGTGATTAAGACAAGTTACTTCACTTCTGTGATCCTCTATTAATGCTTACCATAGCATTGATTTGAATTTCAAGATACAGAGTGTCAAGATCTAAAATAATGCTTGGATTATGTCCTATTCATTAATCTTGTTCATCCTCAGTATCTAACCCAGTGCCCAAGAAATAATAGATACTAAATAAATGTTTGCTGAATTAAATTGGGATCCAATAAACATATGTTGAATGGATGAGTGAAGATATACATGAATTACAAAACAAATGAGTGATGGATTGAATGAATGCACAAATGAATGATGGTTTTTGCCCAAGCAGCAGCACACAGGAAGGTTGAGCTAAAAGATACGTGGGACCTTTTACCCAAATTGGATCTGGGCTGAAAACTGTTTGGAGACCATGGCCATAAATGCCTCACCCATCAAGGTATTTTCCCCTAGTGTAGTGTATCAGAATACGATCATTTTTACATAAAATCCAATAGATGTTCTCTAAGAGATATTTTGGACTTGGCATGAAAACTAATGTAGTCATGGGAAGATACTACTAATAGGGAGATCCATTGTAGGTCCCTGAGTCACCAGATGCCCCTGGAGAACTGACAAAAAGAAAAGGTGGCTAAAGACAAGGGAGAATGAAGAAAACAAGATACAAGGGAAAGATTAGTCCAAAGGACTAATGGACCACAACTACCACAGCATCCACCAGACTGAATCCAGTACAACTAGATGGTGTCCTGCTACCACCACTGACTGCTTGACAGGGATCACAGTAGAGGGTCCTGGACAGAGTTGGAGAAAAATGTAGAACAATATTCTAACTCACAGAAAAAAGACCAGACTTACTGGCCTGACAGAGACTGGAGAAGCCCTGAAAATATGGCCCCCAGACACCCTTTTAGTCCAGTAAAGAAGTCACTCCTGAGGTTCACCCTTCAGCCAAAGATTAGGCCCATTAAACAAAACGAGACTAAAGGGGCACAACAGCCCAGTTACAAGGACTAGAAGGCAGGAGGGGACAGGAAAGCTGGTAATAGGGAACCCAAGGTCAAGAAGGGAGAGTGTTGACAAGTCGTGGGGTTGTTAACCAATGCCATAAAACAATATGTGTACTAACTGTTTAATAAGAAACTAGTTTGTTCTGTAAACCTTCATCTAAAGTACAATAAATAAATAAAAGAAATGTGGTTAAAGAGAAATTGGAGGCAGAGACAACATCCCACACAACCCAGAGCCACTCACAAGCAGGGGCATAGGCAGCCTGAGGATCCACCAGACCCTTCCATTCAGCATCCAGATGCTTGAAGCCTTTCAAAAACTATTTAAATAGCATTGTTCTGGTTATAATTATTCTTCAACCCCACACCTACCTTATCATCCTCAGAGTTTAATTTAAGGAAACATTTCTGTCTAATTTTATTTGGTACACATAGCAATGCCTCATCAAACAGAGTGGTTTCTCTGTTTCAGAAAGAAAGAAAATAGAGGAATTTCTTCTGTGTCAGTTCTGCCAACACGACCTTTCTTTTTTAATGAGGTAGAGTGACCTGGTGGAGAAGAGAGTAGTCAGGGGTGGGGGAGCAGAATTTATTGACGTAGATATTTATCGCTGATTTTTCTTCTCAGAGCTCAAATGTAACCCCAGCCAAAGAACCTAACTGGTCTCCCCCATCTAGTGGCTTCTAGAGAATTTCAGGAGCTGGTCCTAAATTATGTTTCCTTTCTTAGGGATTTCAACCAGACTTGTCTCTGCTATTTGGGGTTTCTGTGCTGACAGCAAAGCTCCCTAGTGACTCTATTTCATTCAATCATTTTTACTGGGCCATTAGCTCAGTCTGCAATGGAAGAAAACCGGGTCATTTATATAAAGTATACAGACATTTTAAAAATTTCAATAACTGATTTTTCCCCCTAGTTTGTTTTCTCAGT
>NW_004443974.1:19113637-19114919 GCF_000243295.1 Trichechus manatus latirostris | reverse complement strand
AAAAAAAACCCCTATGGGGCAGTTCTAGTCTGTCACATGGGGTTGCTAGGAGTTGGAATCAACTCAGTAGCACACAACAACAACAAAGCTTTCAGACTCCACCCGGGCTGTCAAAGCAGAAAGCACACACAGTCCTTTTGCAACATCTGTCTCTAGGTGAAATCAGGCGGACAGCTGGATGAGCCATGATTTTGGAAGCAGCAAGTGCTCACCTGTCCTCCTCCACAGCTGCTGAACAAATGCAATGAAGTCGAAGCAGTAAGATTCTGGATTAAATGCGTTGAACATTCCCAGTGAAGGCGAAGCAAACAAGTCTGTGCACCTTCCCGCAAACCAAAGGTCCTACAGTTCTCCAACCACAAGCTCTGCCTGCAAATGAAGATGAGCTAACAGTCTTGACAATTATCTCAGTTTGACTTGAGATCCACTCCCTGCCCCCACCTCATGGAGGACTGTCTGCTGATGAAATAGTCACCCATATTCAAGCAAACGGCCTTTCTCATCATGACATTATGTGGCTGACACATAGCTAGATTTCCGCTCTGTCACACTGGATATTCTAAGAGAACAGGCTTTGTCTGCTATTTTTATAAACCAGTATGAGCGGCTGTTCCACAAACATGCAGTACAACTATTGTCACGTCCCTTTTGCTTTTCCAGTGACTGCTTTGAATCTTCACTTCTTGGTGGCTGGATGTCTAGTATCAACTCTTGAGTCTCCCCTTGAGTCTTGAATCCCTCTTGTTTTTTTCCTCAAACTTTTTAACTATGAAAATTTTCAAAGACACAGAAGCAAAAAGAAAGAATAGGGCAATAAACACCTGTATGCTGTTTACCTATATTCGTGACCACTGACATTTTGCTCTATTGGCTTTCTCACCGTCTTTGTATATATTTTTTTTCTTTTGCTGAACAATATGAAAGTAAGTTGTAATAACTGAAACACTTTACTTCTAAGTACTCCAACATTTATCTCATAAGAATAATAACATTCTCTCCCATAAGCACAATACTATCATCATGCTTAAGAAAATTAACAATAATCCTTAATGTCATGTCATATTTGGTCTGTATTCAAATTTAACCAATCGTTTCCAAGTTTACTTTCATAGTTTTTTTTTTAACCATTACATTTGGTTGATGTGATGGCTAATTTTATGTATCAACTTGGCTAGGCTATTGTGTCCAGCTGTTTGGTCAAATACTAGTCTAAATATCACTAGGAAGGCATTTTGTTGATGTAATTAACATCTACAATCAATTCACTCTAAGGAAAGGAGAT
>NW_004443974.1:19109397-19110457 GCF_000243295.1 Trichechus manatus latirostris | reverse complement strand
AGGACCTCCAGCACAATCATGACATTGACTTTTTAAAGCATCCAGGCCAACTGTCTTGTAGAACATTCCAAATTCTGAATTTGTCTGATTATTGCCTCTTGCCCTGTTTTTGTTCCTCTGTTCCCTATATTTCCTGTAAACTGGAATTTTGGTCTAAAGACTTGATCAGATTAAAATTCAACATATTTGGCAAGAATACTTCACAAGTACCATGTTTTACACAAATAATGTGTGTCTTCTATGTTTGTTTGCCAACTGCTCCCTCACCCCACCCCAGGTATTTTCATAAGTGCCACTATGCCACTTTTTGTTATATGTTGCTGTAAAAATAATTAGCACAGCATACTTACAAAAACACCTCGAGGGAGGAGGGGGCAGCTGGCAAACAAGTGTAGAAGGCACACACTGGTTTTTATAAACATACGGTATCTTAAATACATTTGCTTCATGTCAGATCTTTCCACTAGTAGGGTGTTAAGTTTGACCACATGGTTAAGGTGAAGACGACCAGATCTCTCCAAAGTAATGGTATAGTTTGTCTTTACAATTCATAAGTAAGTGGGGTGATACTTAGGCATCATGTGAATATGCTGTTCCTCCAACAACCTTTTGCTGATGATCTTAGTATCCATTGATACAGCCCTTGACTAACTCCGTTATTACACTAGGGATTGTCCCTTCTCCCTTTTAGAATTACTTTGCCCGAAAGTGGATCAGTCCTGCTTTCACATCCAAGTGAGCTGAGATTTAGTTCTGATCAATCTGTCACTGCCATTGCTTCTTTTTGCCACATGGTGGCGCTGTTGAAGACTTACCCTGCACAGTTCTAATGGTTCTGGTCTACCCTAGATGATGTCACTTCAGTCCAGATCCCTGATCAGGCTTCTGTGCTCTGCGAAGGAGTCCGATCTCACCCAATCAGTGCTAAGTAGAACAATGGATGTCCTACTTCTAGATTCCCTACTCGGTTCTTTAGTTCACATACTCAGACACATCTTAGCACATCACCCCACTCCAGGAGTGCTGATTCATGATTGGTTCTGGCATCCTCCACCATATG
>NW_004443974.1:19105446-19107913 GCF_000243295.1 Trichechus manatus latirostris | reverse complement strand
GTATCCTGACAATGTCTTCCCATATATCCACCTACCATATTTATTGGTACAAAGTACTGTAATGTTAATTTTTTTAAGTCAGTGTTTATTTTCTCTAAATACTTTTTTGCCAAGAAAGTCATTTAAAAAAAACAACAATCTGAATATTCACTTTCATGACAATTTTAAAATCAATGAGTAAAACAGGTCAGGGAAGGGGATTGGAAATTATAACTGTCCATGCCTTGAGCTTGCTGTAAAGCTCAGTTGAAATACTTAAATGTCTCCCACTCTTACATCACTAAGGAATGACCACAACATACCATTACTTACTGTTTTGACAACATGTAATCCATCTTATCTGACTCAGCTGTTGGAAAGCAAATGGCTCCACTAAGCAAGCCAGAAGATGATAAATGGGGGACCAGGTCTTTGCTGGCTGCAGTCCATCCATCATGTCATCCAGGAAGTGGGACCCAGCAGAGCAGATATGGTTGAAGAGATATTCCATGTGGCCATTAGGAAGGAGCAGGTCCCCAAAATGGCTTTTGAGACCTGCTCAGCTTCAGGCTTCAGAATTACCAAATTGCTTCCCCTCCTATTCATCAGCTAAGCACCTAAGCCTCACTCCCATCTCTGAGACAGCCCTCCCCCTCATCAAAAGGCACCCCAAAAAGACAAATCTTTCATCTTATTCCTCTCGGTGCTCTATACGCTTACTTTGAGAAAAGAGAAGAAAGCCAACATTTATTCAATGCTAGGTCTTAGCCAGCCAGTTGGACATGTTTTTTCATTGAACCACTACAAAAGCCCTATGAGGTGGCCCTTTTTACAGAGATTATATGTCTTGCTCAAAGACACACAAATATCAGGTGGCAGAACTGCAAAATAATCCCATGTCTCTTTGGCTAGAAAGTCTGATAACTCTCCACCCTCCTTCTAAGTAGGTCTCTCCTCTGTTTTTCAAGGTCCTGTCAACAGGCTAGACACCAAACACTGTTTTAGGCCCCAGAGATTTTAAGCTGAAAAAGAACTTTATCACATCATCTAGCCAGTGGTTCTCTGCCTTTCGTCTGCCACGGTGATTTACTCCTCCCGGGTTAAGGGCAATGCTGTGCTTGCAATAGTCCCACTCAAGAAAGTGCATCAGAACTCAAGAAGGTGGAGTGGCATAAAGAGAGGATAGGATTTAATTTTTTTTAAGTAAATATCTACAAACTTTGCTACTGTATCCATTATTTTAATTATTATTATAATTATATTCATCTGTCATTTTATCACAATGCTGGGCTGAAAATCCTGATTTAATCCCACCCTTTTATTTCACAGGCAAGGAACTGTGAAGCCCAAAGAAGGTTCTAAGTGGTTTTGCTAAAGCAGGTTTCTGAATCATGTCTTGGTTCTTTCCATTACACTGTAATTTCCAATTACCACTGCTGGGCAAGGAGAAAGTCTGTTCCTAGTGTGTGATGGTTAATGTTATGTCTCAACTTGGCTAGGCTGTGATTCTCAGTGGTTTGGCGCTGGACTATGTGCTCTTCCATAATGTAATACAATGCAATTACCTTCCATTTTGTGAGCTGGTGTGAGCAGTCAATCAGTTAAAAGGGTGCTCTCTTACTCTCTCTCTCTCCACTGCACTGTTCTAACGGTTCTTGGGACATAAGCCTGCAGAAGTCTCCAGCCTGCTATCTGACCTGCAGATCTTGGATTCATCAGCCCCTGCAACCCTGTGAGGCAGCAGAGGTCTCCAGCCTGCCACCAGACCCACGAATTTGGGACTTGTCAGCCCCCAAAATTGCATGAGCCATTTCCTTGAAGTAAATCTCACTCTACATATTTATATACACATTTCACTGGTTATGCTCTTCTAGAGAACCCAGACTAAGACATTGTGCTTCTTGGGTTTCCCTCTCTATGCCTTCTCTTCCTCCTAAAGACCTTCATGTTACCTTCTTATTTCCAAAGTCTGCACCCTCCATGGACAGTGCACCTTCTTTCTCCCCACTCATTGTCATGCTCAGTGCCTCTCTTAGATAGCTGTCTCGGAGAAAAAGGAATTAATCATTCAGCGCATACTTAGATGAGGACGGCTAGGAACATACTGACTGCGCTACAGAGCAATGGTTCACAAATATTTTGGTCTCAGGATACTTTGCACTCTTAAAAATTACTGAGAATTCCAAAATAAACAAACAAAAAATTAGTGAGAAGAATGAGATTGTTATATACATTTGCAATTCTCTCCAGTGTCTGGCTTAATAGAAGACAGCTGGATTCTCATATCTGCTTTTGCATTTAATCTGTTGTGATATCACACATCACATTAGCCTCTGGAAAACACTGTGATATATTCATGAGAGAATGAGAGTACAAAAAGGCAAATAACATCTTAGTATTACTATGAAGGAGTCTCTGATTGCTGCAAATGGTTAATGTGCTCAGCTGCTAACCAAAAGGCTGGAGGTTCGAGTCCACCTAGAGGTGC
>NW_004443974.1:19102558-19104421 GCF_000243295.1 Trichechus manatus latirostris | reverse complement strand
TTTGTTTGTTTGTTTTTCTTCTGTTTCTTCTCTCTCTCCTTTCCTTCCTTTCCTTTCTCCTGCCCACCTAGCCCTGTGCGCTGACCCTGCCCCTTCTTAAGGGGCTGTACTGCATGGCTCAGCTGAAGAGTTACTGTGCATGACCTCTCCAGCTCTGTACTGCCATCACTAACTTGCTCCCTCAGCACCATTTTATTTATTTTTGTTTGTTTGTTTTTTTCTTTCTTTTTGTTGTTGTTGTTTCTTCTGTCTCTCTCCCTTCCTTTCCTTTCTCCCACACACTTAGGCTCGTGTGCCCATCCCTTCTTGGTGGGCTGTGCTGTACCGCTTGGCTGGAGAGCGTCTGGCACATGACCTCCCCAGGTCTGCACCACCCCCACAGGCCAGCTCCCTCAGCACTGTATTTTCTATTTTTCTTTATATTCCCCCTTCTCCCTTTTCCTTCTCCCTCCCATCTAGGCCCTGCACAGACTCCACACCTTTCTGACGGGCCGTGCTGTGCTGCCCCGCGAGAGAGACATCAGTTCACCACTACCCCGCCCCCAATAGCTGGCTCCTCATCATCATATTTTTATTGTTGCTGCTGTTGTCATTTTTATTTTTATTTTATTTTTTATTTGTTGGTTGGTTGGCTTCTTCTCTCTCTTTCCCCTCTTTACCTTCCTTTTTCCTGCCCACCTAGCCCTGTGCGTTGCCCACGCCCCTTCTCGACAGGCTGAGCCGTGCTGCTCAACTAGAGAGCCACCAGCACATGGCCCTGCCAGGTCTGCCATGCCCCCACCCGCGGAATCCTATCATGCCACCATTTACTTTCTTTTTCCTTTTTCCTTTTTTTAATTTTTTTGCCTTTGTTTCTCTATCTTCTTTCTCTTCTTTCATTCATCCTCTTAGCTCTGCACATGACATCCTCTCCCTTCCCTCCTGCCTATCTGCCCTGCACACCAAGCACTGCGTCCCTGATCGGCACTGACATAGTCCCCCAGTCCCCACCCCCACCCCCTTGCTGGGGGAACCCTGCTGCACCACAGCTGAGTGACTGGCCCTTCCCACCTGGACAAGGTAGAAAGAAGTACAGTGCCCAAAGGTAAGCAAGCAAAAAACCACACCCAGCCTGCCTGCCCAGACATAACCAAATAAAACAGAAAAGCAGGACAAAAAAAGGAAAAAAAAACCCGACAATCAATAAACCAAGAAAATAATTTCTGAATGTCCCAGAGACAGCAAACAATATCAAAACATATAAAAACACAGGACAGGCTGGCTCTAGAAAGTGACAAAACTAAAACATCATATGAACTTCCGGCAGAAGAAAAGGCACTGGACCTACCTGATAGGGAATTCAAAACTCTAATATTCAGGGTTGTCCAACAGATGAAGCAAAATACAGACAAAAATAAGGAAAAAATAGACAAAATAATGGAAAATACAGACAAAGCAATGGAAGAATTCAGGAAAATAATACAGGATCAAAATGTCAAGATAAATAAACAACTATAAATCATTTTAAAAAACCAGTCATTAGAATTTCAAAAGATAAACAACAAAATTTTAGAAATGGACGGTGCAATAGAAGGTTTTAGGAGCAAATTTGAAACAACGGAAGACAGGATGAGTGAAATTGAAGACAAATTCTTGGATATCACTTTGTTTGAGGAAAAATCAGAGAAAAGAATGAAGAAACCCTGAAAACGATGTGGGATACATTCAAAAGCAAAAATTTGCACATAATCAGCATTCCAGAAGAGAGAGAGAAAACGGAAATACTTAAAAACCACTGGGTAATAGAAGAAATCAAAGATGGAATCAAAAAATTCCTAGAATCTATCAAGAATTAAAATACATCAGACCAAAACCTTTGGGACA
>NW_004443974.1:19082855-19088094 GCF_000243295.1 Trichechus manatus latirostris | reverse complement strand
GACATGTTGTGGGGTTGTTAACCAATGTCATAAAACAATATGTGTACTACTGTTTCATGAGAAACTATTTGTTCTGTAATCCTTCACCTGAAGTACAATAAAATAAAAAAAAAGAGTATGGCCCCCGGACACCCTTTTAACTCCATACTGAAGTCACTCCCGAGGTACACCCTCCAGCCAAAGATTAGACAGACCCATAAAACAAATTAAGACTAAAGGGGCACACCCGCCTGGGGCAAGGATGAGAAGGCAGGAGGGAACAGGAAAGCTGGTGACGGGGAACCCAAGATCGAGAAGGGGAGACGGCTGCCATGTCATGAGGTTGGCAACCAATGTCACAAAACAATGTGTGTATCAATTGTTTAATGAAACTAATTTGCTCTGTAAACCTTCTTCTAAAGTACAATAATAAAAAATTAAAAAAATAAAAAACAACCTCTGGTGATGGTTGTAGGTATCCCTTGGATCACCCGTTTCTGACATCTCTGGTTCACATGATGCATGTACCTACTTACTCCACAGAAAAATTCTAGCTATCACGCACATGTCCTACTTAATCCAGCAGCGTCTACTGGACTTGAGCCTTTCAATCCACATGGACTCATCTGAACCCACCTCCACCCATGCCATTAAACAGGAAGATCTCTGAGAGTTTGCCCTGCAGAAATGAATCCTTGTGATTGAATGACCTATTTAAACCTGCTGTTGGGCCTCTCTCTTCATCCTGACAGACCACCTAGGGGGCCCTCATCCTCACACCCTACCCCATGCTGTAGATATGGATTGAGTTTGAGACTCATTCCAGTCTATTTTCTCACTAGATAATGAGCAGGAATGCTTAATTAGACTTAGTTCTTTGGGAATTGTTGCCGTGGAATAGAGTGTAGTCTGCATTCAGAATTATAAAAATTAATATCGGCTGCCTGATGCACTCTGCTATCCCTACTCAGCCATCTTCCATGGCCACGTAGGACCAAGAATGAGCATTAAGGCCATATTCTAGCCACTAAGTCAGCAGCATTTTGATGACCTTCCAATCGTCATTTTAATTAAGCCACGCTATCCATCCCCCAAATAACCCAGAGACTACAGTTCCAAGATGTGGCCCTAAAGGGAAACTTCTCTGAGGAAGGCTCGTGGGACCCAGTACCCTTGACTTGCAAGTCCTCTGAGTTTTTTTGCTTTGTTTTGTTTTGTTGTTTTAATAATATTTTATTGTGTTTTCAGTGAAGATTTACATAGAAGTCTAGGTTCCCATTCCACAATTTCTATACAAGCTGTTCAGTGACATTGGTTATATTCTTCTCAATGCATGAACATTCTTATTATTTCCATTCTAGTTGTTCTGTTAAGTCCTCTGAGTTTAAACTTGAGTATAGTTGGAAAAACATGACAAAAATGTTTGGAGGGAAGAATGGGCATTGGAGACAAGAAATACAAATGCAATTATCTGCTGCCCTAAACCAGGCATTAGCAACTCAGTAGCCTGAAATCAAGCACACAACAACACAAAAAATAAGTGGCAAGGACAGGTGGGGACTGTGGTTGGCAGAGGAGCTCACACCCTACCTATTAGGGGCAGGAACCCCAGATGACTGTTACCATGCCGTCCAATGAACCCAGCGTTGCCAAACCTTCTGATTTTTTCAAAAGAATCTGGAAATCTGGATTTTTTAAATATAAAATCTCCCAGTACTTAAGTGTTGGCACATAAATCATAATTTTGTATTAAAAAACAAAATCCAAACCCATTACCTGTTGCCATGAAGTCAATTCTGACTCAGTGTCTGTGGGCTGCCAGTTTGGGTTCTGCAGCCCAAGCGCTCATTTCTCATAGTGCAGGGTTGTTTCTCCCCATGCCAAGTTGTGACTCCTGCCCAATATCACCCACGACTCAGTTTTTCTTTGATTAGTGCACTTTGCATTGTTACAGAACAAGTAGAACTGTAACTGGTGTTTTACAACTTCAGGAGCTGATCTCACTTGACAGATCTGACATGTTTCCACTGGAATATTCTTCTTTCTGGAAGGTTGCGGAGATCACCAAATAATTATAGCCTTGGAGTTCTCTCTTATTTCTACTACCTCTACCCTGGCCCCCCAGGGGCATTACTGCCCAGCGTAATCAATATTTTTTTTTTCCTGTTATTCTTTAGCAAGGATGATGAATCAGAGTGAAATTTTAAATAAATAAATACACAAAATTAAATCCTAGGGGAAAACTAAAAGGTGAGGCAGAGCAGAGAAACAGAGAAAAGTCCAATAAAAACACTTCAATTTACTAAGTACAACTCTCTGTTCCCACTACAATGAGCTCATGGAAAAAAGACCATTTGGTGGGTGTTCATCAGGTCATGCTTTAGTATTTTTATTACCTACATGTGTACCCATAAACAATATACAGTATTGTGTTACAGGTTTTAATTTTACCTAAATGGTATGTTACAATATTCATTCTATAACTTTTAAATTTAATGTTTTTGAAAACTGTATTGTTATATATTGACCTAATTTATCCATTTTAATTGATATGTAGTATTCCATCATATAAATATATCACAATTTAATTATCCATCCTTTTGGATGTGTCCAACTGTGGACATACCACACAGAGATAACCTGCTCCAAATCACTTTAAAATACAGAAGTGCAAAATAAACAGTTTCTAGTAATTATATAGTTGGTCATGGTATTGGCATTGGTATCCTGAGACTCTTGTGTGTGTATTGTGGAATAAAGTAATTTAGGAGTTATGTTGGTATCATTAGGAATCAGAATTTTCAATACAGGAGAAAGGAAATACAGATGTAAGATTGATAAACTTAAATAAAAACCCCATAGAACTGACTTTGATTTAAAAATGTCAGTTTGAATGCACGATATGAAAAATAAATAAAAATTTCTAGCTCTGTCTTCTAAAAACACTTGGAAACAATGACCAAACCAGTATCAATGAGCTCCTCTGGCACCATGATTGTGGTATCTTTGTTTTACACTATAAAGAAGCAAGTCTATACTTCGAGAGATGGCTGATTCCAACTCTAAACCCAAAAATGTACAAGGTAACCTCAAACATCTTGTCACACCTGAAAGCAAGGAAGCTACTACCAAAGATTACTACAACCAAAGATTACTATGACCAAAGATTACTAAAATCATGTCTAAGGGTTTAGGAACCAACTTGAAGAGGTTTCCATTGGTCAGGGATGTGAAAATTTGGGTATCAATAAGGATAAAGACTGCAGTAGATTAAAAACACAATGAGTATGTTTAAATCTATACATTCATAATGATTTAAAAAAAACCTTCATTTATTACTTTTGGAGGATGCTAGGAAACCAATTCATCATCTTGAAAACTGATAAATAGGAGGACAGAATTAAGCATGTATTCTGACTTTCCAGATAAACTATCCATCAAGGCAACCAAACAGTTGATATGGAGAGGTTTCTCTTCATAGATATATTCTGGGAAATGAATGTAGAATGATAAAATTAGAATACTACCATTTTGGAGTCCTAATAAATGAATGGATCTAAGCAATGAGTATCAATGGCTGTTCATATCCCAAAGAGAGAGACATCAAGATGGAAAACACAACATCAACTTTGAAGTTTTAGCAAATATAATAATAATTTGACCAAACCTCTAGGTCTAACTACCAATCTGCATATACTACACAGGATAGAAAGACATGTTAAATGACATCAAGAGAAAATGTGAAACAGAGTCTCTGGTATTGCAGGTTACTAGGTTGCTCTTGGATCGCTACAACTGCGGTTGAATTACTACAACTATTACTGAGTCCTACACATCATTGAACAATGGACTCATTTTCACTGAAGTCATACCGAGTAACTGCTCAGACTGTTCCACTTCTTCTTGCCTTCACAATCGTATCCTTAAAATAAACTACCATTAACTGAAGTTCCTGAGAAAGTCTACTCCTTCATAAAAAGAAATTCTATACATTAAAAAAGATGGTCAAAATTCACTCCCTAGCCCAGTACGCAACTACTTTCTAGGGAATCCAATGACACATGCACTGAATTTGGATAATACTGTAAACCTGTGCTGGATGGGAGACAAAGGAGAATGTTAAGTCTAAAGGGGTTTTGAGTCTTTCAAGACAAAAGATGCTAGGAAATGTCCACTTCTACCATTTCCGTATGTTGGACAACATTCAGGCCACTAGAGAATATAAATTATAATCCACGGAGCTTTATTCTTTATTTAAAAATGGAAGCCTAGTATACTTCTCCAGAAACTGTTACCATTCAGAGGGCTGTGACTTTTCTACGGGGAGGAGACTTCTGATATATTGTGAACATAACATTAAAGGGATGAAACAGTTTCTTAAAAGAAGGTCTAAAAAAAGCAGAAGAGCTGCCCTGCTTCTCTTAGTGTCTCAATCTTTTCCATATTTAGTGAGCAAAAGTCAAAAATATCAGAATTCCTGGGAAATTCTCAGGAAAAGAATTTATTTCATCAGCATAACTTAGTTCCACTTGTGGCTTTATCATGCAAGATTCTGGATTTCTTATACTTGAAAGAGATAAAGATTGTAAACAGGGACCATCCATGACTGTCAATCAACAATCCAAAGATTCCTTTATCATTTGGCCACTTTTAGCACATTTGTATAAACTTAAACAAGTGGGAACAAAAAGAGTATGAGCATGGCCTTAAATAACAACCATTAGATTAAGAAGAAAACGCTGTAATTCTACTATCTTATATATACATCGGTGGTGGTGGAGATCTATACTATCTTTGACCAGACATCAAAGGAAGCAAATTTATGATAAACAATACTATGCAATAAGCAAGACATTGATTTTAATTGTTCTTTGTTTTTACTCTTTTTTATATTGTAGTTTACATGAAGTTTACATTTCAAGTTATTTTCCCATACAAAAATTTATACATACATTGTTATGTGACCCTAATTGCTCTCCCCATACTACGACAGTACACTCCTCCTTTCCACCCCTAATTCCCCATGTCCATTCAACCAGCTCCTAACCCTCTCTGCCTTCTCATCTCACCTCCAGACAGAAGCTGCCCATTAAGCCCCCTGTATCTACTTGAGCTAAGAGGCACACTTCTCACGAGTATCATTTTATGTCCCACAGACCAGTCCAATCCCTGTCTGAAGAGTTGGCATCGAAAGTTGTTTTAGTTCTGGGCTGACAGAGAATCCAGGGGCCATGCCTTCCAGGGTTCCTCCAGTCTCAGT